>NW_028241135.1:227500-282500 GCF_964263255.1 Lissotriton vulgaris | reverse complement strand
ATGACTTTCCACAGGAAGTTCACACCCAGGTTGTGTGCTTGCATGGTTTTCTCTAAGAAATGCCAGGATACCCTGTCGAAGGCTTTTTCTGCATCTAACGTGATGACTACTGTAGGGTTGATTGTTTTGGAGGAGTGTTCTATGAGCAAAGGAGTCTCATGTTGTCGTGGGACATGCAAGTTTTTAGATAGCCTACCTGTGAATTACCGATTATCTGTGGGAACACTTTATTTAATCTTGTGGCCAGAATTTTGACATATAGCTTGCAGTCTAGGTTTATGAGAGCTATAGGGCGGTAGTTTTTGGGCCATTTTGGGTCTTTGTTCTCCTTCGGTATGACTATTATGTTGGCTCGTGACATGGATTCTGTGACTGCCCCCTCTTCCCCACAGTGATTGAAGACTTAACCTAGCACTGGACTTGCTATAATCAAGCACAGAAGAGCGCGGACCTACATATTGGGGCTTGAGCTGCTTCAAAAGGCTTTGCACACGCTTAACTTGACAGAAGAAAAGTGAAATAAATTCAAAATCCCTTCCCTACCCCCTACCCCTGTTCCAAGTCCATTGCCTATATTATCCGTGCCATTACAACCATTAGCCTTCCTTCGGCTGTTCCGGGTCAGAGAGGCGCAACAACCGGAGGTATCAAGGGCATGTGACCTCTGGGAATTCTGAGGCCAATAGGTCCAAGAAGGGCTGCCACTGCTCCGCATACCTGGATCCCTCCCCCGCCTAGGTCAGCGTAAGCTTCTCCATGCCGAGCACATGCCATAAGCAGTGAAGTCAGCCATTGAATGAGGGGACGTGTAGTTCGCCAATGTGCAAGTATATTCTGCATTGCAGAACCCAGTGCAATTGCAGTCAAGCGACCTCTGCGGGAACATAGTGGATGTGTCAAAGGATTCGGAAGACCCAGAAGGACATATGAGGGAAGTTGTGGAATCTGTGTCGATGTGCATCTACCTTATCCAATATTTGCTTCCAGTAGGCCTGGAGATTAACACAGTCCCAGAGCAAGTGTACCAATGTACCCACCTGACCGCAACCCCGCCAACACATCGCCTCTCTGGAGTGATCCATTGCGTGGAGACGTTCGGGGGTATAGTACCAGTAGGTTGCAATCTTAGTGAGTGTCCGTGAGCCCCATGTTATATGCAGAATGTCTCGCTCTATAATATACGCTCTCCCATTCTTTGTCGCTAAGTGTCCTGCTTAGCTCTTTCTCCCAGCGTGCCTTAACAGAACTATAAATGTGAGCATATTTAGCCTGCAGCATCTTGTATAAGTCTGAGATGAGCTTTTTGTCTGTTTTACGTGTAATTCGCCATTGTTCATAGGCCAGGAGGTGTCTATCGGCCACCAGGCCCACTTGTTCGCTAAGTGCCCAATGTTGCACTTGCATATATCGTAGCCTTTCCGACTCCTGCATCCCATATTCTTGCCTAAACTGAGGGAAGGGGATCACTCCCTCCGCTGAATACATATGGAAGCGGTATCGACATCCAGCAGGTCGCCACCTCGTGTAGGCCACAGTCTGTACCCAGTGTGAAGTCTGGGTTATCCATTAAAGGGGTAAGCGGGAACGGAAAGGTGGTGAGTTTGTGTTTAACAGTGGTTTGGTCCCAAATCTCCATGGGGACCCTTGTGATGTATGAGGCGTAGAGATTAGGGGGCCGATGTTGCTTATGGAGAAATGGAATTTCCTGTAAGGGTCGGCCAGCCATCGCCTGATCTTGAAATAACCAATGCTTCTCAGACTCCCATCTACTCAACGTCACTAGGAGACTTAATTGGGCGGCTTGGAAGTATAGCAACAAGTCCGGCACCCCAAGTCCCCCTCCCTCAGGCGGGGGTGTCACCAGCACCGCTTTAGACGCAGCTTCCACCCATTCCATATGAACTGGGCCAATTCCGATTGTGTTTGCTGTATCCAGCCCGTTGGTGGCCAGAGAGGGATAGTGCGGAACAAGTATAAAATCTGAGGGAGAATGGTCATTTTGACAGTAGCTATCTTGCCCAACCATAAGAGGGTAATGTTTCCACCGCCCCAATTCCCGCCAAATTTTCCGCCGCTGCAGGGCATTATTAATGTTAACCGTGTCTAAAAGCGAGGGAGCCAATTGAATCCCCAGATAGGGGATGGCACCTGCTGTCCACTAGATGGGGATCAAACTCTGCAGGTGTTCTCAAGTGGACTTTTCCATAGATAGGTTAAGAGCTACCGACTTGCTCATATTAACTTTGAACCCGGCACTTTGTGCAAAGAGCTCTAGATCCTCGAGGCATGCGGGCAGCGACTCTCGCGCATTAGATCAGGACGTAGTCAGCGTAGATGCTGATTGTATTGACATAGCCCCCAAATTTGATCCCAGCCACCCGCGGGTAAAGACGCAGCCTCTGTGCCAAAGGCTCCATGTAGAGGGCGAAGAGGAGGGGCGATAAACGGCAACCCTGCTCTTTCCCCGGCCTTGGGGATTACTGCTATGGAGGCCTGTAGGAGGTCTCCTGGGATCGCCCCAGATCTGAGAATTTGTTAAAAAGGTGCGTAAGAAGGGGGGCGACCTGTGCACACAATGACTTATAAAAGACCGCAGGAAAGCCAACATGCCGAGGCTTTTTTGCTAACTTGAGGCGCGAAATGGCAGAGATAACTTCCTCCGGGTGAATGTTGCGTTCGAGATGCTCCGCAGGTTCCTTCGTAAGGGCTGGCAGGTGGACGGAGTCAAGGAAAGCCTCTCCAACCAATTCTTCCAAAGGGGTGCCGGCGTAGAGGTCGGCGTAAAATTCACAAAAAGCACTAGCGATATCATTATCGTCCGAGACGCGCTACCGTCTGACCAATGAATTTACGGCACAGTCTGTTGTCGCGTTTTGCATAACTTGTGGGCTAGCAGTCATCCACACCGATCTCCTCCAGTGTAATAAGCATGCCGTAGCCTCAGAGCTGCAAATTCCGCCCTGTCCTGATCAATTGCTGCCGCACAGCTTTAAGTTGCCTCCACACTCGCGGGGCTCCCGTTCTCTGGTGCATTCGCTCCAACTCCCTGGTCCTTTGAGTTCTTCCCGTTTGCGCCTGCGCTCGACATTGTCTGCCGCAGAAATTGCTATAAACTCCCCCCTTAAGACTGCTTTCAGTGTTGCCCACTGCGTAGCAAGTGTGGTGTCCGTATTGCTGTTGTGAGAGAGGTAATCTGTGATAACTCGCTGTACTCGTGTAACTACCACTTTACGGTGCAGTAGAGTCTCCCTAAGGCGCCATGTCCACTGCGCACGCTGAATTGGTTGGAAGGAAAACTGTTACCGGGGTGTGATCAGAGAGAGTGGAGTCCCCCAAAGAAGACCTGTAAGTCAACAGCCTACCTTTTATCTCGGCCTTCTGTAGAACCCTCCCCTGAAACCGCTGAGCTACCAGAATAGCTACTCCCGCTGTTTTGGTACTGCCTGAAGAAAAGAACTGATGTGGGAACTTTCGCGACCGAAGGCGTTGACAATCCCTCTGTAAAAGGTATGTCTCCTGCAGGAGACAGATGTCCACTTGTGAGTGCTCTAGACAGGATAGGAGCGATTTGCTCTTCACTGGATTATTCAGCCCCCTCACATTTAAAGTGAGTACTTTAAGCTCCGTAGCCGGCATCTACTCTACAAGGGTCGTGGAAGGGAGAAGTATCACGTTGAAATACCTAAAGCCCAGGGTGGCGACCTTCTCTAGAAAGTCCAAGTGTTGTGTATCTATGCCAACCCCAGGCGTATGGTGGACAAGGAACACTGAAACCCGCCCCAAAACCACCCAACCTCAAAAAGAAAAAAAAACACGAAACAAAGTAAGCAGAAACACAATGTCAATCATCCATAGATGATTGGGAATGTAGTACATTGCGATGGTTTGTCTATTTCTCAACAGCCGCCCCTCCCGCCAACGGCCTGGGAAAAGAAACCAGCAAGGAAACGGCTGTAGAAAGTCATAGGTCAGCTAGGGTGGGGCGAGGTCCGATCTGATGGGACCGCCTCCACCGCGGCATGCTGGCCTTCCATAATCGCTTCTTTAAGCGACCGGGATCGGAGCTGTTTATTGTCCAAATTGAACACCAGGCGAAATGGATGGCCCCAGCTGTAGACGATGTTGCGTTGTTGTAGGTGGGACGTGACTGGCTTGAAGGTTCTGCGCTTCTGTAGAGTGAGTGCGGACAAATCTTGCAACAGAACCGGCGACTGGTCCTGGAAGGACAGGGGATGTAACTGCTGGGCTTTTTGGAGGATCTCTTCCTTGGTGCAGTAGTCCTACACACGTACCAGTATGTCCGGTGGAGTCGAAGCAGGAATTTCCAGGCCCACCCTATGCGCCCTGTCTAGACGGAGGTCCGACTCCAATGGGAGTCCCAGAATGTGATTGAAGAGTTCCCTCGTGAATCTGAACAGGTCCCTAGTATCCTCGGTCAAAGTCACTCCACGGATCCTTACATTATGTCACCGGGAACGATTCTCAAGGTCCTCAAGGTGGGTCTGGAGATCGACTTGTTGATCGTGGATCTGCAAGATTTCCTGTTGTAATGCTGTAACTTCGGTGTCCTTCTCATCGCTCTTGTTTTCCAGCTTCCTATTCTGTCCATGTCCCTGCGAACCTCCTTTATCTCCTCCGTGCACTCCTTCAATGTGCGGATATCTTCCCTCAGTGTAGTAAACAGTGACTCCAAGAAGACTTTGGTGATAGGTTCCGAACCATCCCCCCGTTCCGAGGCGGGTTGGGCAGAATTCGAAGCCATGTTAGCAAGCTGTTGGCTTCCCTGGGTCTCGGCACACAAATCCTTCACGGTCTTATCTTTACGTACTCTAGAGGTGGACATAGCACGCTCCGTGCACCAGAGGAGTCACCCACCTGGTGCACCCACTGCACAGTGTTGCTCAAGAAGTTCAGGGGACCTGGCTGACCGTCCACCACCCCTAAAGACCAGTCCAGCCCGAGGGAACCACTGATGTGGGCCGCAACACGGGGCTATGACAGAACGTTGCCCGACGCCATGCTATGTCCCCCACAGCACCCTCTCAACCGCTCTACTAAATGCAGTGTCTTTAGCCAGACTCTGTGCACCATCCGCCGGTCAGCCCCCACAAGTGTCTCTAATGGGCCCACTAGGCCACGCCACGAGGCGATCCGCCAGGCGCCTCCGGCTCGCCAGCTGCCACTGTTCCACCTATGACGCCAGGCAACCTACCGCTTCTGCTTTTGCGCCATCCCACGCCTGGGTCCGTTGATGGCTTACCGCCCGCCAAGGTGACCTCCTCCTCCGCAGCCTCTGCTTTTCCCCAGAATACATTCTGTGGGAGTCACTTGCCTGGAGATGGCTGTGGTCTTTGCCAAACAATATGGGGCTCCTTGGGGCAATTCTTCCGCTGCTGGACCCCGCCAGTCGTGCCTCCTGTTGCAGGGCCTCTACCCGATCTACAGGGCACCTCTCCGGCTTCAGGTCAGTCTCCACCTTCCCGGCTATGGCCAGGTGCTTGGGTATGGCGCTCTACTCGTGTTCCCGGCTAGGCCCTAGGCACCACTCCCATAGGCTAAGCGCCGTGTCCAGAACCCCTGTGTAGGTGACTCCCCGCGGGGCACACTCACTGCACTCCCCAATCCGTGGCGGTACTCACCACCTACATGTCTCTGCTTCAGCTTGCGGGTTGCAAGCAGCATGGACCCGGCCGCAACTCCCGGGCTCCGGCCTGCAACAAAGCTTCGGGGTCACAGCTCCCGATATCCACCGGCGTTCTCCACATGCCATTTGTGTTGGGTGTTCTCCGTGACAGATCTGTGCCTACTCCTTGACCGCGCTGGCACGGGAAGGCCCAGACACCACTATCGGGCCCTCGACAGTGCGCGCTTGGCTGTAGGCCATGTGGAGACCTCCAAAGATGGCGGCTCGTCACTATTTTACTGCGGCCGCAGGCTCCCCATCAGCGCTTCCCTCAAGCACAGCCGACTGCCACCATATCGGAAATGCCGTCAGGCCTCCGGCGCTTTCCCCTGTTCCGGGCACATATCCCGGGTATGTCGTCTCCCTGCGCGTCTGAGCCGCCCCGCGCCATGGAGCACAGGGCCTCTTCTCACAGCCCAGGGGGAGGGGTGCGCTCTCTGCCACTTGCTCTGCCTCGCCCGTATCCTGCTTGCCAGGGCTATTGTTTGTCCGCCAGGTCCAGTCAGTCCACTCCCACGACCAGGACTGCTCCCGTGCTGGCGTCAGCAGACCCGTAAACGGCCAGAGCCGGTTTTAATAGTGGGCCGTCGGGAGCGGTAGAGCAACATGTTTGCTCACGCCGCCATCTTGGCCCCGCCCCTGAACCAACATTTTTTGCCAAAAGTGATATCTATCACTTAAATCAAAACATCTCCTGTCGGGTTTTTTTAAAAACCCAAAGACTAAAGGAGAGAGAAGCCTCAATACCCTAGATGTAAGTTCTTTATTGTATTTGCAAAAATCAGAACAGATCACAAAATCGAAACAATTGTTTGTCGCCTACTCACATACCAACACAGGTTCACCTGTCACAAAGGCAACTATTGCAAGATGGATAGTACAAGACATTCAATTATGTTATACTAATGCCAAAACAGAACTAACTATTCAACCAACCGCTCACTCCTATATAAAGAAAGGAGCTATGCTGGCCTTTATGGTCAATGTACCTATTGACTCCATTTGCGCAGCTTCAACATGGCATCACCACACACTTTTACAAAGCATTATTGTGTGGGTATACAAATCAATAAGGAATCTCATATTGGACAAAGGGTGCTTTAACAACCGTTTGCAAGGTCTTCCTTTCACCACAGCCTCCCAGACATGGGATAAACCACTACATAATCTAATGCACAGCATGTGAATCCATTAAAGGATTCACGCTGCAAAACAAAAGAACTTACCAGTAGGAGCAGTTTTGCAGCTTGAAGAATTTTCTGGATCACATGCAACCCATCGGGCCTCCCCTATAAGGAAAACAAACTGGTTGGGAAGCAAAAGACTACATCAGTATTCAATAACCATCTCCAGGATTGCAAAAGAATAGGAACAGAAATAGAATCCGAAGATAGCCACCACGCATGATGACCTCCAGTATACCGTCTGATGTCACACAGACATTATCTGTACCTGGCACCAAATGGTGGTCGACAGTGACCAAAACAAGAAGGGGAAAAAAGACTATTCCGGACCCAACCAGTAGATGACGAAGTAATGCACAGCATGTGCATCCAGAAAATTCTTCAAGCTGCAAAACTGCTCCTACTGGTAAGTAACCATTTGGTTACTTTCAGTTTTATGCCAACAACACTGGGCACATTGTGGGGAGAAACATAGCAAGATTTGAGTTTTTCCCTTTGCTATTTGCCACTGGTTACTTGCCTAGTCTGGTTTCAAAGTTTGAAATATTTTAGACTGGCTGGACTCGGAGTGGTTAGTGAGTACACATGTGGACTGCTAGTGCCTGTTTTTGTTGTGCTCTCTCAAGAGATTCTCCTTCTTTCCATACAACATTATGCTAATGCTGTAGCCTCCTATAAGGTCAAAAACACACGAGGGTCCCTGAAAATAAGTGTTAGGGGGAGGAGGCAGGGAAAATACTGTAATCAAAAACAAGAGGACCCCCCCCTAAGACTAAATCTATTAAATGGCAAACACTCTAATCCATAAAAAACATCATTGTAGTCCCACACAGAGTATTTATTTGAAAAACATATATCTATTTATTAGAATTTTCTGAAGATTTCATTTATAGATCCAACAGTAATAAAGACATAAATGTATATACAAAATCTATTTACATATCAAAATGTATGCAACCCATGCCCTCTCACACCTTCATAACAACCACCAATCACACTCATACAAGCCATCATCAGTCATACCAATCAACAGTATATACAGAAAGTACAAACAAATTACAAAAATGTACACCTTTTTAGAAACAAACTTGCAAAGATAAAACAAAACAAAAAAGAAGCGCCGACGCGCGTTTCGGACCAGGACCGATATTCACCAATCCTTCGTTACATATAGTCTCTTCTGTGACTTTTCAGAACATATCCATAGGTTCGAAGTATACATCAATAGATACGATGAATTGTATGTAGAAAGCTAGACTCGGGGCTGCCGCTTCATATCACAATATTCAGTCATTAGACAATATCCCTATCAACAGACAGGGAATTGCGTGAATGGTAAACAAGAGGGCGGGATACTTCACAACGGGATGAAAAAGACTCGAAATTAAAATGGAGATTGAAGAAACGTGGGTCAGGGTTTAATCGATAGATGTATCACCTCACGATGAATAAGCTCCACTTCTTCCCTCTCTAACAGTATCCCAGGTTGAGACACCTCGCGATTGGGTGGGGCACAAGTCCCGAGCAGGCTTCTTCGCACAGATGCACTTATTTATTTATTTTTTATTCTTGTAAAGCGTGACAGCTACCGAAAATGGGTTTCCCGGCGCTGAGGCAGGTAGGAAGTTGAATGGACAGATGGTCAATGCTAATAACTGATTAAAAAGCCACGTTTTGGTGAGCTTCCAAAATCGGGCAAAGTTGGTTTCCGTCCGCAAATGCTACGGCAAAGAGTTCCATAATTTTGGGCCCAGGAAGGCGAAGGACCGGCCACCCATTCTGGCTAGTCTGATTCTCTGTATACAGAAATACTCCATGGAAGATGAACTGAGTTTCCGCGGAGGATTGTAGGGATTAACAAGGGCTTTAAGGTACTGGGGCGCAGTGCCTGCTTTAATCTTGAACATGTAGCTCAGGGTCTTGAATTTAATACGACTCTCTACCCTGAGCCAATGGAGATCGCGAAGGGGACCAGAGATGTGACTGGATCTGGGGATGTTATTCAACAGTCTGGCTGCGGCATTCTGGACCAGTTGAAGTCTGGTCACTGCTTTGTTTGTCCCTAGGTAAAGGACGTTGCCGTAGTCCAGCCGGGAGGTGATCAAGGCATGGATAACTGTTCTTTTGGTATCGGTGGGCAGCATCCAGATGATTTTTTTTTTAGCCAGCGAAAAATTGTGAAGCAGATGGCTGAAACCTTGTTGGCCTGGTGTTGCATGGTCAAGGAATTGTCAATAGTGAATCCTAAATTTCGGACAGATTTGACCGGCAGGGGGATGGGGCCCATCTCAGGAGGCCAGTGTTTGGAGCTCCATAGATCGTTTTTTTGGCCTAAGATTAAAACTTCGGTTTTACTTCCGTTCAGTTTTAAGAGATTCTGGTTCATCCAGCCCGCAATTTTTCTCAAACCTGACTGAAGAGGGGATGCTGATCGTTGAGTAGGATCTGAGAGAGAAAAGGCGATTTGGGAGTCGTCAGTGTAGGTGAAAATAATCAGGCCTTCTTGTTCTGCTAGTAGGGTCAGTGGTTTCACATAAAGATTGAAGAGAAGGGGGCTGAGTATCGAACCCTGGGGCACCGCATAGGGAGACGTGTGGGTTTTTGATGTTGATGAATTAGAGAAGATCTGGAAGGTCCGATGTGAAAGAAAAGAGGCCAGCCATCTACATGCCGCTTCGCCTAGCCCTATGGCGGTCAATGTTTCTAGAAGTATAGGATGTGAGATGATGTCGAATGCGGCACTGAGATCGAGTAAAATCAGTGCCACCGTGTCTCCTTTATCTAGTAGCTGGCGTACATTTTCTGTGACTCCTAACAGAGTTGTCTCAGTGGAAAAACCGGGACGGAACCCCGATTGAGAAGGGTGGAGTATAAGATTGTCCTCCACAAACTGGGCGAGATGGGAATGAACATGCTTTTCCAGAATTTTGAAAAAGCCGGCAGGAGTGAAATAGGCCGGAAGTTAGAAAGGATTGTAGGGTCAGCTGTAGGCTTCTTTAAAAGAGGAGAGACCATAGCATGCTTCCATCTGGCCGGGACGATGGAATCCCGTAAGGACAGATTAAGAGTTTTACAAATCATGGATAAATGGTCAGAGTTAAACTGTTTTAAAACCGACATGGGAAGTGGGTCATTAGGTGAGCCTGATTTTAAACTCCCTATAATTTTAGTAAGTGAATCCAAATTGAGACTCGGCCAATTAGTCAGAGTTTCCTGGGTGTGAGTCGAATCAGTGGGTAGGAAACAGGACGCTAGGTTCAACTTCGGGGAATGTGGAAGTTGGGATCTATTGCAGTGCTGTAGGGCTATATCTTGATAAATGGCTTCAATTTTATGTGTAAAGAATAAGGCTATTTCTTCGCATTGATTATTGTTCAGTGTAGGTGGTTTGCCTGCTGTTTCAGAACCCCCCAAGATCTTTTACCAGGGAAAACAGAATTTTGGATTTATTAACCTTTTCGATGCTCATGACGAGCTCAGCTCGTCATGATGCACAGTTGAGCTGTGCTGATGACGAGCTGAGCTCGTCATGACACCAGCAAAATGGCAATTTTCAGCACAGGAGGGGGAAAACGCCTAGCAGCCAAGGTGTTAGAAGCTTCTGAGATCGTTTTGGAGACATAGTTAGCTCTAGCAGTGGCACAAGCCTTGTGGTAATTTTTTTATTCTTTTTTGTAGATGATTGCACATTCCGGGGAATATTCCTTTCTCTAGCTACGTTCAAATCTTTTGCATTTGGATTTTGCTACTTTAAGTGATTCATTGAACCAAGGGGCTGGGATCTTATGCATGTTGTATTTTTTCATAGACAAGGGGAGACTGGCGTTAATGGCATCAGAGAGCCAGACGTCAGTCCAAGCAGAAGCGCTTTTGACATCCGTTGTGGATAAGTCTGGGGGAAGGAGTGTGTCCAAGGCCAGCTTGAAACTATTCATGTCTAATTTTTTCCAGTCTCTTTTTAAAATGTTCTCAGAAATCTCTGCATTAGAAGTACTTGCTGGGGAGGTAATGTTAAAATTAACAAGGAAGTGATCAGACCAGTGAAGTGGGAGCGCAGGGGTACAGTGAATGTGGGGAAGGTTGGAAAAAATAGGGTCGAGAAGATGACCAGCTTGGTGCACGAGTCCTGAATTACAAAGCTGAATGTTCATGGCAGCCAAGTGAGTTATGAAGTTACTACTTGTCGAGTTTAGAGGATCTTCTAGATGCAAGTTCAGGTTCCCTAGAATAGAGAAATTTGGGGCCTTCATGAGTAGTGGGGCCACGAGGTTTGGGAATTGTAGGGCCCACTCATTCGAGGGCCCCGGTGGTCTGTACACTAATAATCCAGACAGGGTGAAGTGCGGATGTAACGAAAGTTTGAATAGCGCTGCCTCGCAGTTAGAAGAGTTAAGAGGATCGAGCTTACATTGAAATGTGTTTTTAAAAACTACAGCGATGCCTCCTCCTGTCCTGTTATTGGGTCGGTCTGCTCTGACAATCGCGTAATTGGAGGGTAACGCCTCCGCAACATCAGGGCCTGAACTGTCATGTAACGATGTTTCCGTAAGGAACGGGGCGTCGGGTACTTTGTTTGTTAATAGGTCGAAGATGTCCCTTTTATGTTTGCCTAGTGAACGGCAATTGAGGCTAAGAAAGGATAACTTTAAATCGGGTTTAATGCCCGGGAGAAGGCGGCAGCACCTTTGAGAAGGACCTAAGAGAAATTTACAAGATTTGCAGACTTATGAGCATAAGGAGTCCGGATGTAAAATGTTACTATCAGGGTTACCCTTGCTCCTCAATATGTGGAGTTCGGCCGGGGAGTGTAAATGATGGATTTCGTAGGGAATTGGGCAGGGGTTATAGCCCCTGGACCTGTTTGGGCGCGGACGGGCGCAGACGGGCTTACCTTTGGCGCCCCGCCGGCGCGTCCGCTGCGCGCGCGCGCGCTTGATCTGGGCTCTATAATTCAAACAGCCTGAATTCTTGAACGATCATGTGGGCGGCAGTACATAGCGCGTTTCTCGTATGCAGAGTCGTGGCAAAACGTCCAACGATGAAGCCGTAACATTCCTCCTATAAGGTCTCTACGTTTTTACTAGCTTGTACCTTGAGCTGGCATCCTGCCTATGCCTAGACAAAACTGCACACGGTCCAAAACTTTGCAGTCATAATTATTGCTGCTCTAAAAGTTTCACTGTTTATGATCTGCGCATGGGCCTATGTACGTTGGCATTTGAGAAAACACTCCTGCTCCAGGCCACTTGCTTGCTCCTAAAATCTTTTTATGGAACTTAAGTCTCTTGATTACCACCTACATGCTTTGGTTGATATAGAACAGTGATACTCAAAATACGGACCAGGGGCCCCATGCGGTCCTCATGACCCTGACATACTGCACTAGGCTGCCGTTTACTCGACTCAGCTCTAACATGGAAAAAAAGTTAAGTATACAGAAAAACACTAATTAAAAGGGTACTTTCGATTGGAGAAGTAAGTAACTAGGCCCTTAACTTTAGGAACACCTTCATTTTTACAGAAAGCCAGATATACATGCTTTGCTTATCCTACACCTACTTTACACACCCCGCTGGCATCAGTGCAGCCCTCGGTCACACCATAGAACCAACTTGACGGCCCCGGGGAAAATGTTTGAGTACCCATGGTATGGATCTTAAAGATCTTTACTCTGGGAACCTTTTCCTTCTCAATCTGTCATTGTTGAGCATGAGCAATGTGGCGAAGGAATCATGTGGTTTCTCCAACTTGATGTTTGGAATAAGCATGCCGTGCATTTACTTTCAGTTGAAGTATATTACATCATTAAGGAGGTATAACCAGCAGGCTTGCTCTGATTTGTTCTAGTGTCATTCCTTGCCTTTAACCCAAATTGACTAGCCCTGCCTTGCATATGAAGTCTTAAATACCTAGAAGTGCTTTTGGTGATGGTGGTCCAACCAAATAGAGCAATCCGCATTTCTCTTCAACCTTGATTTTACTATGCCAGAGAAATAGGGTGACCATTTGTGATTGGATGTGCAGTATTTTTATTTTTTAATCAACTTAGTTGATATCAATTCGTAGGACAATGAGCATTTCACCCCCCACATCATTGTCTTACTGTAATCAATCGTACATCAAACTGCTCACCAGTGAGTCCATAATAGTCCCACCATTTGCCCCAAATTGTGGAATGTTTGCATGGGCATCCTCTGGTTATGTAAATGGAATTTTTCTTGCTGCGCGCACCAATTAATTACATGTTGGCACAATATTTTTTTAAGTTTGCTTACAGCAGCAGAGTAAGATTGGACTAAATTGCCCAGCAATTTTATATGTTTACAATTTAGTATTTATAACTTCACCTCTTGTGTAGGATCGTTAGTGCTCCGAAGTTCATATTGCCACACAATGCACCTTTGTTAAAAAGGGACAGTTGCTACAGTTAAATGCTTTTTTCCAGTATCCTACAGACAGCTTGACTAGGCACTGTAAATAGGACCGGGCAGGCTAAACAGCAGGAACTGAGAGCATTGATCACATGATTGTCTCTTTGGAATATTGGGTTGCTACAGAGACCTCGAAGACAAATTTAGCTCTTTACATCATAAGGCCAGTGCAGCTCTCAGGCTTGCTTAGCAGCAGAAATGACAGTCAAAAAATTGTCTTGTGTACCATCCCAAAGGGCTGAACTTTTAACACGTCTGCTGAATGGAAACTGCTTTCCTCCCCAACATTCCTGGAAATGTTTAGTACAAACCAGCCGGAATGTTATTCCGTCAGTCCTCCACATTTGACCCATTTTATCTAGAGTTACTTTTCAGTTTCAGAAACACCATATAGATGGTTTCCATAG
The DNA here is from genome assembly GCF_964263255.1 of Lissotriton vulgaris. Lineage (NCBI taxonomy): Eukaryota > Metazoa > Chordata > Amphibia > Caudata > Salamandridae > Lissotriton > Lissotriton vulgaris. The sequence continues at coordinate 268,795 of NW_028241135.1, read as the reverse complement.
TTCAAAGCAAAAACGTACATGTAACTTGAAGATGCTACTATTATGTAATTTCATCTTCAAGAGCAGACATTATCAAACTATCTTATGGTATTGAAATACAGATCCTTAAGTGCGCTACCTAAATTAACTTATGCTCTATTGAACCCCTTATTTCACACCAGTGATTATAACTGCAAGCACTAGTTCATATGTTGTAAACTTGTTTAACTGTGGTTGTGTGGGATATTGCTTTCATTACTTTGAAGGTATCCTTCACTGACAGAAACTATGTCCAAACACGCACTTGCTTCTCTGTGCAGACGGATATGAAAATGCCTTTGGATTTGATCTGGTCACTTGAAGGACATTTGAAAACCTAATTTTTAGGTCGAGCCGGGGCAGCGCATGCGCTACGAGTCATGCTGTATTCATTATATGGGCTTTAAACACAGCTAGCGCTTTTGGTGGGTTGGTTGGCCTGCCTTTCAAAACTCCTTTACTGTGGTTGGTTAATGGTGTCCACTGTCCCGTGTTTGGGTGCTTAGATTCTCCCAGTGGACATCAATGATAGTTTTTTTTTTGGTTGTGCCGCTCTGGCCATCTGTTGCCTCCTCGCTTGCATCCCCTCCATTGCTGCCCTCACTTAATCTCCACAGTGCCGACCCCACCTTCCATGTTTAACATGCGCAAGCCCGCTCCGAAAAGGCGCAGGGGAGTGAGATACGCGGCATGCAGGTAGTAGAGCTGAATCAATTTGAGTTTGGCAGAGACGGTGACTATCCTGGAGGCCATGAGGGCCTCGCGCCAATCCACTCGTAGTTCCCTCAACTTATCTAAGGAGGGGGGTGTATTCTTAACTAAAGTGCGGTATATATGGGAGACCCAGGTCCCCCATCATTATCTGGGCCTCAGTGGGGCTGTGTTCGGTGAGCCTCGTCTTCTGGGATGTGTGCGTGGAGGGCGTGTCATCTGCAAATATTTATCAAATTGGGATGGTTTTTTTTTTTTTTAAAAACTTTATTGTTAGGAAGGAATAGTGGTTAAACAATTGCTTACATACGGTAGGTAACCTTGCATTTTGTACAATGTATCTACGTATTAACTGACAGGTTACATTTTCGCCAAGAAGACATGATGTCCGCTGTATCCTGGGTATCTCATTAGATTTCAGCATTTGACATTCGCTCGTACAGCGTGTTCCCTTGGTAACCCCTCCTCCAATGTCAGCGATGTGTACATCTCTTTTTTGAATAACTTATATAAACTAACTACCCAACATTCCCCCCCAACATGTGTCATCGTATCCCCTGAATGTTTCCCACAGTATGTAATACCCTGTGCTGGTAATCAAAGTGCCTTAGTGGCCAGTGCCTCGCCGCCCACTCCGTTGTGCCACATGACTGAGGCCTTCACCCCGCATCCGGTCATTCACTCCTCCTCCCCTTCGGAGTCAGAGTCCTCACCCTCTGGCAAAGGCTCACAAAGTTCTCCTCTGTACAAGTTCCATGCCGCCCATACCTTGTTCCATTTCCGGGGCGCCGCTCGAAGTACATAAACCGCTCTCTCTGTCACCATTAGGATGTCCATGTTTTTAGCCCATCTACTGGAGGTGGGCAGCTCGGGCGCTCCCCATTTCTGAGCTATATCCCGCTTGGCTACTGTTAATGCCAGTGACGCCCAGATCAGTTCGTACCTACCCAGGTCATTAGGGTCCCAGATGTTAAGAAGGCATTTACGTGGTTCGGGTATAATGGAGTGTTTGAGGGCCTGGGACATGGATCTGAGCACCTGCCTCCAGAACTCGCGTATGTGTGGGCAGTCCCATAACCAGTGGTACAGTGTCCCTTCCTCCCCGCAGCCTCGTAAACAGAAGGGGTGTGGTGCCCTTTGTATCCTGTGTAGCAGAGTTCTGGTGTAGTATACGCGGTGTAGGATTTTAAGCTGCACTAGTCTGAGCTTACTAGAGATTCCCACCTCCCTCGGAGATGCCAGGGCCTCATTCCATTCGTATTCGTCTGTCTCTCCTAATTCTTCCTCCCACTTCCCTTTGAGTTTTAGTGTCGGGTCTTTGAGATTGTTAATTAACTTTTTGTATGTAAGGGAGGTGGCACTCTGGAGCATGAAGTCGGTCAGCAGTCTATCTTCCAAGGGAGAGGAGTCCGGTAGTGTGGTGCCGGCAGGGATTGCCCGGAGTAATGCATGCCTAATCTGGACGTACCTAAACGTTTCTGTGGGTCCGAGGTCGTATCGCTGCTGCAGGTGTGGGAACGGAGTTACTGAGTCGTTGTCCCAGAGGTCTCCTATCGTGGTGATGCCTTTTGCGTCCCACCGCTCGAACCCCTTACTGTTTCTCAGGTTCCCCAACGCTTTGGTGTCCCATAGGGGCGTCATTTTAGTGAGTCGGCCTGCCCATCCCAGTCGGGCCTGCGCCGAGTGCCACAGCGCTGCCGTGTGCTTGGTCGGGCCGATCAATTCCTTAAGTTGTGACTTGTTGTATAGCACGGACAGCATGCTGTTCGTCCCCAGTTGTGACCAGTCTGCCCGGTAAGCCGGGTCATTCCTCGGGGTATGGATCCAGTGGTTAATAATCTTGAGTTGGGCCGCCCAGTAGTACAGCTGGACGTTGGGGAGTGCTATGCCGCCTTCGTACCAGCTCCTCACCAGCTTGTCATATGCTATGCGCGCCGGGCCTGTGTCCCATAGCAGGGTCGTGACCAGCGCCACAATCTGTTGGAAGTAGCGCTGTGGTACCATGTGAGGCGTGTTCTCCAGTACGTAGAGAAGTCTAGGGAGGGCCATCATCTTGTATAATGCCGCCCTGCCCAGTAGGGTCAGGGGGAGGGCTGCCCAGTGTCTGACGTCCGCCCGCAGGCGATCTATGGGTGGTTTCAGGTTATTCACGAAGAACTCCGCCTCCCCGCTCGCAACAACAATGCCCAGGTACTTGAAAGAGGTTGACATCGTAAGCAGCGGACAATTCCCTTGTAGTCTCGGCTCTGGGCCTTTCAGAGTGTATATAGTGGATTTCGACCAGTTAAGTGTGTAGCCCGAAGTGCGCCCGTGCGTGTTGCAGAGATCGAGCAGGGCTGGGATGCCGGTGTCGGGCGAGGTCATATATATAAGCATATCGTCCGCGTATAACGAGACTTTGTCCTCCCATCCCTCCTCCCACTTGATGCCCGCGAATAGAGGTGTTGCTCTAATCTGTAGGGCCAGGGGTTCAAGTACTAGCGCGAAGAGTAGGGGGGACAGGGGGCAGCCTTGTCTGGTTCCCCTGCCCAGCGGGAATCTCGGCGATGTGTGGCCGTTGGCCACCACTTGTGCTACGGGGTTTGTGTACAATAGCCGTATCCATCGTATGTATTTTGGCCCAAAACCCATGCGCTCCAGCACCATGAACAGGTATTCCCATTCTACTAAGTCGAACGCCATTTTGGCGTCGAGGGAGAGGATCACTGCCTGCTCAGTGAGGAGGTGCGCACGTGCCAACACTCCATGGACTCGTCTGAGATTTAGTGCCGTGCTCCGGTGGGGCATGAAGCCCGATTGATCAGGGTGGATCAGTGTACTGAGATGGGGCAGCAGGCGGGTGGCTAGAAGCTTAGCTAGTATTTTGGCCTCGATGTTCAATAATGAAATCGGGCGGTAGGAGGTGCATTCTGTCGGTGGTTTTCCGGGTTTGGGTATAGCTACAATCGTTGCCGTACGCTGATCTAGCGGCAGCTCTAGTCTGTCTCTGCTTTCCAGATACATGTCCAGCAAAGGGGCACTAATATCTGCGGCCACGGTCTTATACCACTCCACCGGTATCCCATTAGGGCCCAGCGCTTTACCCGACTGTAGCGCCATGATCGCAAGTTGGATTTCCTCCTCCGTCGGGTCTAATTCTAGGGCGTTACTATCTTCTTGTGCAATGCTGGGGATGGTAATGTCTGCGAGTGTCGCCATTGCCATTTGCCGTGTGACCCTCCGTTCCGGCGTATAGATTTCCCGATAATGCCTAGCTAGTTCGCCTACTATGGCCTCCGGGTGTACCAGTGGCCGCCCGTCCTTCGTGTTGAGCCTATGGATACCCTTCGTACCATTCCCCCTCCTGTCCAGCCATGCCAGCATACGCCCCGCTTTGTCGCCCACGTCATAGACCCTATGTCTAGTGTTCGCGATGTATCCCTTCTCCGTTGTCCTGAGGTGGGCTAGGTATCGTTGTTGCCGGAGCATGAGTGTGTGTGTCGTGGTTGGGGAGGGGTCAGACATATGAGCGTTATTGGCCGTGTCTAGTGCAAATTCCAGATCTGTAAGTTCTTTCCGTGAGTCCCTTTTGTGTCCCGTGATTGCCGCAATGGCCGCCCCCCGGAGGACAGTTTTATACGCCTCCCAAAGGACGGAGGGCGATCCCACCGTACCCGTGTTCTCAGTGAAGTATAGTGAGGTTGCCAGTTTGAGTTTCTTTCGAATCTTGGGGATTTTCAGAAAATTGGGGTAGATTGGGTATAATCGTGCATTCCGCTTCCCTCCGGTGGTCAGCGATAAGACGATCGGAGAGTGATCTGAGATCCCTCTGGGCAGTGTGTCCACCCTCTCTACCATCTCCATTCCTAGACCCAGTGACATGAAGTAATCTATGCGGGACAAGCTGTTATGTACCGCCGAGTAGTAAGTGTAGTGGGTGGCATCTGTGTGTAGTTCCCGCCCGAGGTCCACTAGGCCCAGGGCTTCTGCGAAGTCTGACAGTGGTGCAGCACCCCGTGGCCTTGTTCTGGTAGGGTAAGTGTCCCTGAGAGGATCCATGACCGCGTTGAAGTCCCCCCCAACAATCATGTCGCCATCAGGGAGACCAAGAAGGAATTTGCCTAGTGCTGGTAAGGCCACCGAGTGTAAGGCTGGGGGAATATACACTGATACCACGTTCAGGGCCCTGCCCTCCCATTGGCCATGGATTGCGGCATATCGACCCTGGTCGTCTGCTACGTGACTGGACACCAATAGGGGGGAGGATCTTCTCACCAGTACGCCCGTACCCCTGGAGCCGGTAGTGAAGTCGGCGTGGACTGCCATTGTGTACCCCCGTCTGTCTAGGGCTTTACAGGTGGAACCCGTAAGGTGGGTCTCCTGTAGGAGGACCACGTCCGGGTTTTGCCTCTTCACTGCTTGAAGGATCAGGCCTCTCTTGATTTTGTCACCCAGACCTCGTACATTCCATGTCATTATGCGCAGTGGGGGAATCTGCCCAGCCGTGGAGAGGCCTTCAGCGGGCATGTGGTTAGGTGGTCTGGCCATTAGGCTGATAAAGGAGTCTTGCGCACAACGTGTGTTGCGGCACAGCCCATGCGTCGACTAGTGTCGAACTGTGCAGTAGACGTGTTAATGCCAGGGTGATATTGTTGTGTGAGTAGCGAACGATGACAATCAACAAGTGTAAACATTTCAACAAATAGACTGCAAACCCTTCCCCCCTCCCTGCTACCCTGCTCCACGGACTAACTCCCGCCCGCTTCCCCAACTGTGCAGAGTGCTTCAGTCCCCCCCTAAACTTCTTACTTGCTCGTAGGGTCGGTGAGTCCCCTCCAGGCACTGCCTGTGCCCACCCTACTCAGCTACGTCCGAGCCACGGTCCCGCGGCCCACTCAGTCTCGAAAAGTAAAGCTATTAAATGTCACACCGGAGCTATTTGCCCCGAGTCCAGCGGATCCCTCTCAAGGTCCGATTCAATTTCTGTTTCGCCTCCCTGGTGCGGTCCGTGGGGGGATTGACTGGTCGGTGTCTGGTCAGCACGGTGTCTCTGCCGATCTTGCTGTGAGCGGTGCCTTCGTCCCGCTGGTCGCCAGCCTTCCAGCCATTCTTGAGCCACCTCCGGCGTGTCGAAAAACCAGGTCTTCCCCTCGGCTACTATTCGCAATTTAGCTGGGAACATCATAGAATACGGCAGTTCTCTTTCCCGCAATGCTTTCTTCACCTCCGTAAAGGATTTGCGGCGCCTGGCTACGTCTGCCGTGTAGTCCGGGAAGAACGCCAGGGTGGCATTTTGAATCCGTATTGGTGGTGCGTTCCTCGCCGCCTGTAGTATCGCGTCCCTGTCTCTGAAGTTGAAGAGCCGGGCTAGTACCGGCCTCGGATTTGCCCCCGTCTTGGGCGGGCCTCCTGGGACTCTGTGCGCCCTCTCCACTGAAAAGAAGTGCGATAGGCCCTTCGGCTGGAGCTTGTTCTTGATGAGGTCTTCAACATAGAGGTCCATGGCCCCCTTTCCCTCTGTCTCCGGAAGTCCAAGGATACGGACGTTGTTGCGGCGTGAACGCCCTTCCTGGTCGTCCAGCTTGTCATGCAGGAGCTTGGTGATTCTTTGCATCTTTTCCATGGCTAGTTGGAGCTCTGAGGTGTCTTCCACCAGCGATTTTGTGACCACTTCCACTTGTGATACCCTCTCCGCCATTTTGTGGAAGTCCGCTCGGAGCAGAGATACTTCTGAGGAGATGGCGCCCACTGTGGTTTTAACTTCCGACAGGGTTTTCATAATGTCCTCAAGCGTGATTTTTGTCGTCTTTCCTGCGTCTGGGGCAGGGCTCGTGGAGGGTCGCCCCGCAGTCTGCTGGTGCCCTTGATGTCCATACGCAAACTTATCTAGTTTGGCTTGCGTGGATCCGCTCCGAAGGCCTTTCCCCGCCATGGCGCTGGGCCGTGTTAGTGCCGAGAACACTTCTCTGGCGATCGTTGCCCGTAGGTCTACTGAGGTGTCCAATGATTAGAAGCAGCCCAGCCACGGTGGGTCTCGCTAGATGAAGGTGTGAGAGGTTTGGGGCCGCTATCGCGTATCGTGGGTACGCTGTTGTACACGTCTGCCCAGGGTGGAGCGGGCACCGTGCTTTCCCCTCGATGCACCACGCTGTCTTGCGTAGAGGACCGGCCGTCACGGGCTGGGCTACTTTTGCTGCGCCGATGCTGCTGGTTGCAGGCCTGAGGGGGTCTCTTGTGGTCCCACGTATGTGTCTGCTGCCGTGTCCCCCCCTCGGGGCACCGTCCACCTGGCTCTTGTTTCGGTCTACTGGTCTCTCGGCCCTATGCGGTGGCCGCCTCTGCCCCCAGTAGTGTTGCTGTGCCTGTAATGGTCCCTTTCGGGGGGGGGGGGCTCGCCGTCGGGTGTCGTCTCCGGGTCTCGTGGCCCAGGCCTGCGGTACACTGACCTCTGCGTTGGTTCGGTCCTGTGCGGCGTCCGTGGCAGCCCAATCTCCGGAGGCCTCCACCGGAGGCTGTGTGCTGGGTTCGGTCTTTCCGAGGTGCCCCGGGGCGTGCTCACTGTTGCGGCCGGCTCCGTCTCACTTCCGCTGGGGTTAAGATTGCACTCGAGGCCGGTGCTTCACCTCCGGTCGTAGGCCCCGACTCGCCACACGATGCTGCTCCGGCTCTGGTGTTCGGATTTGCACGAAACTCGGACCGGTGACACCGCTTGTGTCCCGGACTCGAACGCAGCCGCTTCAGGCGTGCTAGTCGTCGGATAAGTGTGTCGGATTTTTGGAAAGGCTGCAGTGCCCTCGGGAGCTCTCACACTATGCGGCCGCCATGCTTGGCTGCTAGCCACGCCCCCTAAATTGGGATGGTTTTAGGGAATATTGAGTTTGGAGCTCCTGGAAGGTGAGTATATGGCCTTCAACCCACACATCCCCAAGTTGTGAGATGCCAATAAGATCCCACCTTTTAAAACCTTGTAGTCTGCTAACCTCCCGGAACCAGGTCTCATGCCAAAGGGGTGTACATTGAGTCAATTTCTGCGTCCATCCAGTCTGACGCAATGAGGCCCGCCAGGCCAATAACACAGATCGTGTCGCCTCTGGTAATCGGGGTGAGATGGACCCCCTGTACATCATGACCTGGATACTAGGTAAACCTAGTTCACTCCACTCCAGCCTATAGGCCGGATCAGCCCAACCCCCATTGAACAAATAGTGGATCACCAGGAGCCTTACGGCCAGGAAATAGAGGTATAAATGCGTCATTCTTATACCCCCATCAAAGGAAGTTTTCCGGCATGTAGACCGAGCCAGGCGCGCCCTCCCGCCGCTCCAGAGAAACAGTGTAGTTAAACTGTCCAGTTCCCGGAACCAAGTCCTGGGAAAGCAGAAGGGGGTATTTTGGAGGACAAAAAAAATCTGGGGAGGGTCATCATTTTAAACGGGGCCACCCTCCCCTGGGGGTTCAGCGGCAGCACGTTCCACAAAGAGATCTTACTTGGCCTTCTTGACCAACTGGGTTACATTAAGAGCCTAGCCTAACTCTGGAAGGAGGGCAATCCATAGCCCCAAATATATAAAGGATTGCTGCCTGAGTGGTATAGTAGATTGCCACTCAAAGCATTCCCTCGAGAGATGCAGGGGGTACCAAAACTGATTTCACATGGTTTAGTCGCAAGCCAGATGCCTGCTCAAAAGAATGCAGGGTCTGGAGACCATATGGTCCGGAGGAGGCTGGAAAACCAGGACCTAGTCTGCGTATAATGCGATCTTGTCCGTTTCGATATTAGGCCACTCCCTGCCTCAAATACTATATGCTACAGTGGTTGGAAGCAAAATTGGAATGACACTTGAACAGACTATTGGATTAAGTAGGCTGATCAAAGACTGTATATGTGTGCATTTATAGATCTGGTTTTATTATATTTTTATTTTTGAAAACTTGCGGTTGGAGAGATGGCTAAAGCAGTTACTAGACGTGTCCTAAAATTGAGAGACTGTACAATAATGGATACCATTGCTTATATATGCCCAATGGGAGCAACTGCCGACCACCCAATTAGGCTCAAATATTATATATTATTGTGCATTCAAGATTTACATAACAGAATTTGGGCACTGGTAAGATTACTCAAGCTTGGAGTCATGAAATCATGTGCACGACCTGACATATTAGTGTGGTTTCTTGCAAAGCTCTCATTGCAGGCCCCCCTTTCCAAAATCATGTAGTTATCAGCTTTATCATTTTATCCTTCAGGGATGTGAGGGCTGTAGAGAAATAGCAGAGTTGATCTCCTGCTGAGGTAGGACTCCGAAACATGTATTTAGCCCTGGTTAGGAGAAATTACATGCAACTGCAACCATCTCCCATAAGCGTTGAGGCTGCCATACGCCTTCAGACCCAGATTGTCGCTCTGTTAAGGACCTCTTCTGATTAAACCTCCAAACAGTCGTCCGATTCCTCATTTTCATGTTACTATGTATCCCTTTGTATTGCCTCCTTTGATCTTTTTTGGTACTACATTTCTGAGTGATCTATGTAGTGAATACAAAACGCATCTACCTATCTAAGAAAGAGATAAACCAACGACTGCATGCCAGCACTATGGTCGGGTACCACAAAGCCCAAAGAATTCCGAGGGGCCTCTGGATTCCCCTAAAACCTTCTTTGTGCAAAAATGTACAAAAATTTAAACACAAGTGGTTTGCGATCCTAAACCAGTGCTCGCTAGACTTAATCCTGCTGATAATTGAAGAATTATCAAACATTTTGGAGGAACTAGCTAGAGAAATAGCTGGTGTTAAAACTGACTTGGAAAGAACCATGAGCACGGAGGAACTCACTCAAACCTTGGCGGACATTAACACACAATTGGCAAAACACCTGCAGGAAGTCAATGAACGCAAGAATCTTAAATTCCGTAGAGAAACCATCGATTATAAATTAGGAGAGGTCTACTTGTGGGCCGACATTTATGCCAATCGCAGACAGAATAAGCCATACACTCAAAACACGGACACCTACTCATCGGATAGTGACAGCACAAACTTGCCAAGAACCACAGAAAGACCATCAACGGGAACTACATCAATAAAAACAACTTTAACTGCTGCAGTGCCTTTTTTTGAATCGGGCCAAGGAGAACGGGACGACCCAGGAAGGGCAAAGGAAAAAAGACAAAGAGTATCCACAGACCCGCACAGTGACAGTAAAGAAGAAGGGCAAGAAGGGTCCTCAGACAACTTGGTGATTAACATATCGGATTATCACTTTAGTCAAATCGAATAAAAAACTTTACAAAAGGGAACTTATTCGTACCAACTGCAAAAACAAATGGTTTGGCTCTCAACATTTGTTTTTATAAACTAATGAGAAAACTAAGACTGCAACACTTCTTTGAAAATGGGATGGATAATGCACCGGAACAACAAGAGGATTCCCTAAAAGGTGTTAAAACAAGGAGTACATATATGGCACCAGTGAGCCACAAGATCTTAGATATATTCGAACTACTGGTCAAGCAAGACATCTCTGAATTAAATTTCTCGAAGCAGCCTAGACACAGGAATTTAACTATGAAGGAGATGGGAATCCTGAAGTCAATCACCCAGAAAACTAAAATTACATGTCAGAAGGCTGACAAGGAGGGAGCCCTTGTTATCATGAACACCACCTATTACAACACTCCGGTAAAAACACATCTAGAAGACACAAACCTATATGAAACTGGATGAAAACCCCACAGCCCAATTCTCAGAAATCCTACAGAGAATAGTCAACAAAGCTTATGAAGACAGTACAACACCCCTCAAAACCAACAGGTAGACTTAGTGTCCACACGTTGAAGCCTGCATCAACCCATAAGTAAATATTTAGACCGATACCTTCAACCGAGCGTCACATCAATGAGGTCATATATAAAAGATACAACGGACTTCCTAAGCAAACTCGGCCAGGTCCACATAACAGACCAAGAGGACATACTCTTATGTACTATCGATGTGAAATCGCTTTTAATGTCTATCCCACACCAGTTGGTGATAGAAGCAGTGGAATATGCTTTGCTCATCACACAATACGAAGAAAATATGAAAATCTTCCTAATGGAACTATTAGAATTCACACTACTCCACAGCTGTTTTTAAATGGCAAGACACATGGTACCAACAAAAGACTGGCACATCCATGGGCAACTGTGCAGCGCCATTGTACGCTAATATCTTTATGAATAGATTAGAAGAGGAAAATATTTTGTCTAAAGAAGCATAGAAAACACACTTGGTGTTGTTTCTTCGATTCATAGATGACGTATTCATAATATGGAGAGGTATGGCAACAGACTTACAGGAACAAATTGAAGCATTGAATCAAATCGACCAACGCTTACAGTTTACATCAGAAATACAAACTGAATCCATTACATCCCTGGATGTAATAATTACAAAAACAGCACAAGGATTCAACACCAATTTGTACAGAAAAAATACGGACAGGAACATATTAGCCTTTGATAGTTTTCATCCGCAACCACTCAAACAACAATCTCCATACTCCCAGCTGCTAAGGGTCAAGAGAATTGTAAATAGCCCAGAGAACATAGAAACACAAACAACCAATATGATCCAAAGGTTCAAGGCACGCGGATACCCAGACCATATACTGACTAAAGCCAAGGAACGCAGTTCAATGGAAACCAGAGAGGAACTATTAAAACCAAGCCTCAAATCGGTCAAAGAACGAACCACTGTGGTTTCCAAATACTCCACCATGAGCTCCATGTACAAGAAAATAATAAAAACAATTGGTTAATCTTGCGCTTCAAACGGACTTCAACAAAATATTTAAGATGAACCGACTTTTGCATATACCAAAGAAGGAATGTGGGAGAAATGTTGAAACATGCCGAACATGATACCACACCAACTTCATACAAGGGCAATACAGCATGTTGGAAATTCAACAATTGTAACAACCTAATAAAGGGAAAAGCCATTACCCATCCCATGAAAGGATATCAAATCAAACTAAAAATAAATTCAACATGCGACACATCAAATGTGGTGTATATGCTTAAATGTCCATGTGGAAAACCATATGTAGGACAAACCGAAAGAAAAATCTAAATAAGAGTAAATGAGCACAAAAGCAACAGAAGAACCAAGCAACCAAAGTCCACAGTAGCCCAACATTTCATCGAGGCTGGACATATAATTAGCCAGCTAAAATTTTGTGTACTAAAGTTCATCGAGAAACCAGAAGGGAGAGATGACCACAACCATCTATTGAGACGGGAAAACTATTGGATAGACTGTTTAAGTTCTTTGAAACCTAATGGAATGAACGAACATTTGGAATATCATTGTTATTTGTAGATGGCTGACTGAGTTACTGTTCTGGATCTAAACATTTCTCAGTTCATTTATTTACTGATTATATTATAATTTTTCCTTAGTTTCCTTTCCTAGTTATTTTCCATTAATGGCTATTTCCTAAGTTTGTGTATTATCTCAGAACGATTACACATTTTAACATTTACAATTCACTGTTTATAATTCACGGTTTATAATTCACTGTTTATGATTCACACCATACACCCTCGAATCACACAATCCGCTATTGGAGCACACGCTATATTGCAAATACATATAGTCTTTCCTCACTCGTTACTGGTAGAGTTAGTCTGTTTACACTCTCTTCAATGCACGCACCGACGTAAGATTTAAACTAAGTAACTGACATGTAAACACTGAGTCTTCATGGAAGAACACCGCGAGATAGAAATGCTGATCGAACGATAACTAATACAGACTGTAAGCCCACCACCCTCGCAATGAATCATCGAGAATAGATAAGCACGCCGCGTTATTAACAAGCACACATACGCGATTTGTTTTACTAGCAGAACTGAATGTACGGCTCGATATTTAAACCGCATTGCACGCACTAATTTAAATGCAGCAGGCAAATTGTTTAACATGTTTTAAGCACGGACCACCTGAAATAAATGATCGGCATGACAGTATACAACACTAACACACCCCTAGTTCACTTTTAAGTGCACACATCTCATCCATACACTTCGGAAGAATCTATTTGAAGACACAATCGGCATAATATACATTCCCCCCTAAAAAAACGTGGTTACCACGCACTTAACCCCGCGGATTCTTATAAACAGCATGACACATTTTGCTAAATAAGCATGTTTTGCACACATTGTCTCCTATTGTATTGGAAATTATAGCGCAGTACATTTATTCACAGATAACCCCCTGAAGAAGGCTATTAGCCGAAATGCATTAGTACACAAAAGCTGTACAGAGAGTCATGTACCAACTATAATGCATTGTGTGAAATTAAGTTTATCAACAGCAAAAAAATGTACATGTGATGAACAACACAAGATTAAACAAAATCTGACCTAAAAAGAATGTGTACTTGTGATTACAAACATTGTAACCTCACACAAGGACTAATTCAGTGCCCGGGGGACATCATCCACACAAGGGAGGGATGCAATAAGGAGCTTTGGTAAATACAAAACTGCCATTATTACGCCAACCGCCTCATGCTAGACTCTGCATGAGTTTTACTGTGGAACAAACTGCACCTTTAAGGAGTTGAGACACGTGCAAAACTACCCGCTTACATAGCGAGACAAAAATAAATTGGGCAATGTAGAAGTGAAAGTAGAATTCACATACAAAGCCGCCGATATTCTTTTTGTATTGGCCCCGTTAAACTAGCTGCTCACAATTGACTACAGCTGTCGTTATAGTGGAGACTGACTGTTTACACAGACAGACTGCGTCCTTCTATTTTTGCGTCTGGATTGCTTACAATGTGAGTCTATTGGAATGCTTGCGGTCTCTGAATGTTTTGCTACTGATAACACCGTTCAGTTCTTTGTTCTATATAATCGGTGTTTATGCTAAGCAGATGCTCCAGGACTCCGTCATCAATAACTTTTACAAGGTTTATGGTTCCGTTCGCCTCTTAGTATTTTTGCTGTTACTAAAGAACAGCTAGAATTGCTATTTAGTGTGGGCATTATGTTACCTGCAATGTTTTTGCGCTAGATGTCAGTATTAGATCGGTTTGCCTCTTACAGCTACATTTTTACATATGTTTTTATATCTATTTAAACATGTTATAAAGCTTTTATGCAGTTGGGCCTTGTTAGTGCTGTAAAAATTCAAAACGAAACTTAAGTTTAAACAGTAGTCTTTTTAAAATGATCTGCAGTGCTTGCATAAATAAATTATAATGCTTATTCATCTATTGCCCTTTTTGTGTTTTTCCTGTACAATTAAAATGTAGTTTTAAATGTTTTGTTTACTCTGATCGGATTTGTTATCTACCGAGCTGTTTGTACAGAGAATGTGCTCGTGTTCTGGTGGATATTTTCTCAAGGAACAAGTATCTCTAGTTTAGAGGTAAATCGCCTGCCCCATGTCCAGTGTGTAGTGCTACAATAGGCCTAATGAAAGCTTGAACTGTAAGGCAAACTTAACATGACAGTGACGTTTCAAAGTGGCCCTGCTTCCAAATAAACTCTTTATTTGCGTACAATCTCGCAGTCCAAGAAAAGATTCATGTTTTGGTTTCTGATGGTCGTATGCCTTTTTGAGCATGCGCCATGTTATGTTCAATTCACGTTCTTGATAGTGTAGATTTACTTGATATACAGACCCGAAAACATGAGGTTACAGTGCTGTAAAATGGTTCTTGTCGCGCATGCTTACATAACAGGGTTTTCTCTCTGGTTTAAATCTGTTTTATTGTCACATCTTGCACAACATGTTAAAAATTCTCGGTGTTAGAGGTAACCCCTCTACATCCAACGTAAATAGTACGACTTTTCAACCCATTAAAGAAGGAAAAGACAGGCACCCCCCTCAATACTCCCCCACCCCCCTCCCCCCCACCCCCCTTCCCAAATGCCTATATCTGTGTAATATGAAGTGTCAATGGTTCTGGTTATGGGTTGCTTTCGGATACACTCCTCATTTCAAGCTGGGCCTAGGTCAGTGAGTCGTAATAGTCTCAAGTAGTGGGGACATGACCGTTCTCTGAACTCCGGAGTTGATAGGGCTATGAAGGGATACCATGCAGTTCTAAATGTGTCGCCTCGAGATGTGAGCGTAAGGGTGAGTTTCTTCATCCCCAGTATACCCTAGAGGCGTTGTAACCGCGCCACATAGGTCGGAGTGGTAGCAGACCCCAAAGTGCTATAATGGTCTGATGGGCGGCCCCCCAGTGTTATACTGATCTGGCGTCCCCTGCGTAATGAGAGAGGGCAGGTGAGAGGGTTTGGGAAGCCAAGCTGGGTATATGATGGGGAGCTGGGAGGAGAAGTGGGTATTCATATCATCTAGTACTGCGGTCCAAAATTATTTTAGCATTGGACAGTCCCAGAGTATGTGTGTGAGCCTGCCCATCACCTCACATTGGTGCCAGTAATTATAGCTACGGGTTTGGTTCCCTGGTTTCGGTGCTCGACATGTTATAGGTGGTTTGCCTCGCTTTACAGAATATGTTGTGCCACTCTTTCGAGGAGAGTTGGCGCCCTAATAAATAAATTCTGTTTCCCTATATTTCTGAGCCAGGGATTTGTCTTTGGTCAGCGTGGGATAAAGAACGTATAGTACCAAGATAAGGCGTTTGTCTGTTTGCCTAAGAGCCACTTCTCATAAGGTGTCAGTAATGGCTCCGCTCACTGTTGCATTGATGGGTGCATTAGCCAGTGTCTAATTTGGAGGTATTGGAGGCGTTCGTCTTCGGGAATGGAGTAGTCCTTCTTTAGGGCAGTGGTTCCCAAACTTTTGACTCCTGAGGACCCCCATTGACTCACCACTGGAAGCTGGGGACCCCCCCAGCAATTTATACGATTTTAAATTTCAAACATTAAAAGAGTAATTCGAAGAAAAAAAATACACATGTGCACACAAAACAAATACTCCAATTACTAAGGATTTTAGTATTTTATATTGAATGAGTTTGCAAAAAACAGAAAAGTTTAATGGTAAGGTTGATGCTGCATCTCTGTGACTACCTTTTAAATGGTTACTTTTATTTCACATTTAAAGGTTCCTGCTCCTGCCAGGGCCAGAGTGGAAACCCAAGGCACCCCTGGCAAATGTTTTCAGACCGGTCCCCATACAGTGCACACCAAGTGCAGTGAGTGAGGCTGACAACTACGAAGGGGGCTTTGGGAGGCTCCCCCCCCAAAGAAAATGTAGGATACAATGGTGCATTCTACAACACATTTATCATTATATATTGAATTGTATTAGCTTTTAAAGAATAGTAAATGATGACCTTACTATGCACCAGGATACAACAATCTTTGTTGGGGTTCTTCAATGATTCCCTTATCACCCTTCAACAGTGCCTCTCATTTCTCCATAGCACATCTGTCACATGTATTTCATTTGTTTTATAGCATCTCTCCTACCATTGTAGGATGTCAGAGCACTTTATATCACACATAGAGAGACAATGAATCGTACTTGTAAATCAGTGTAGAGAAAATGTTACATAAGGCAAAGGGGACTACAAGGTGTAGGATTCATGTCATTCATACTGGTAGGCATTTTTAAAGAGTGCTTGGTCTGGATAAGCACAAACTCAGGATTCAGAACCTAACAAAGCGGTTAGCATTGTCTTTAACAATTAAAATGTATTTCCACCCAAATAAATTCCTTTAGCAGCATCAGGATAATGAAAGACTGGGGAAAAAACACAAGTTACTAACTTGTACCATGCAGTGTGTAAGCAGCTCTTTGACAGTTTATAGGTCACCTTGCTAGATTATGACTGTCTTTTATGAGCTGAAGAATGCATGGTACGCGTTCTTTGCAGCAGGTATATTAACCCTCTGTGCTACATTAGATAAGTCAAACCTGCCACTGGACAAAACTCATCTTTCTCCGGCTGGTTCACTAATCACTGCACTGGTGTTATCTTGACACTTTTATCTTTGCTCAAACTGCTAATTCTACATGGAATTTTGAAGTGCTTTTAAAACTGCTGCCTGAGGACCCCTGGGAATGTGTCACGGACCCCTGGGGGTCTACGGACACCAGTTTGGGATACACTGCTTTAGGGTATAAAAGGCAGTAGGGCCATCTCGATCAAAAAAGTGCCCTTCTGATTTACAAGTTGCTTCTCGCCCAGAACGATGACCCGGTACCGGGTGTAAAGTCGGGGTTGTCAATGGTGAGGGGAGCACGGCGGGGCAGAGTTAGTGTCTGGGTGCCTAGGTGTATTTGGTAGACCAGGAGGCAGCCTTTGAGTTTGATAAGCTTGGGGCCTATTGAACCCTAAAATTTGCAGGAGAATAGGATCGCCACCACAGCGGATTTGTGCCCTTGTGAGGAGAGCAGTTGTTGCGGGAAGGCTTGAAAGTCGCTTGCAAGGAGATTGGTATCCTGACTGAGACAAATATCCGCCCCAGTGTGCTCTAGGTACGAGAGAACAGCCCTTTGTTTGACTGAGTTGATGAGCCCCTTAACGTTTAAGGCGATCATCTACAGGAGGTCACCTGATGTCATGATGAGTGAGTGCAGTCCAGCTAAGAGCCAGCGATCTGTCCGCCTGTCTCTCAAGCTGCACTAAAGTGTAGGGAAGTGCCCTGGATGTGGGAGTTGCTGAGGCTGTGACACCCCTGATGTTGAGACCCTTAATAGTGCAGTGAGTAGGTACATATCAAACTTACCTATATAAACTAGAATCCGGATCAAAGTCTCAGGAGTGGTTGGGCTGATCTGTGTGACCCAAGCCTTCCAGCAAGAAGAATATAAGATGTGGTCCTTGGTGGCCATACGTCTTCATGGGGATTCCCCCCTTGGCCCCGGATAGTCTGATGTTCACCCCATCTGTGGGTGAGGCAGACTCTGGCGTTTCAGTCTATTTTCCTGTTCTCGGTTCCGGCCTTTCCTGAGCCATCACATCTGGGTTTGTTTTCATGAGACCTCTGCTTTTGGGGGGGGGGGGCACCGCAACCATCTGCCAGTCCCAGCTCCTGTCTTCGCCTCGCACCCCACAGGTACCTCTATCGGCTCGATCCGGCGGAGGTCACAGGCCAATATGTCCGTGGAAGGCATGTTCTGAGCCTGGAGAGTTCCCACTTAGTGGACTCTGTTGAGGCGGATTTTGGATGCCTGTTTATCTCCTAGGATCTGGGCAAAGAGAGCAGTAACATACTCTTCCACATTTCTTACTTCCGCAGATGCCGGATTGTTTCTAATCCTGATGCTGTTGCGTCAAGCAGTGTGCCTCCTAGGGGCCTAAGTTTGCGCAGCGAAGATGAGCCTGCCCCCCTCCCCCCCCCTCCTCGCTCTGTACCTCACTCGCCTGTTGCTCTTGGGGTGCATTTATAGGGGACTTTGTGACTCGCTTTCCCGGGATTGACCTCTGCAGCCGGATTCTGTATTCCTTGGTCTCTCTTAAGGGAGGGTTTCCCCCCCCTGCCGATTAGATCTCAGCTCACCCAGGGACCAGCTGTACGGGCCAAAATGTGGTAATCTCGATTTTAAGGCCTGGTTCTCTGAGGTCGAGCTGAAAATGGCACCGTCCAGTACGGGGCCCCGGCCCTAGCTCTGATGCAGTTTGCTGACCTTCTACAATAGCAGAGTGTTCAGTGGTGACCCTCATCCAATCTTGTGGGAAGCGCTACTCAGAAATAGTGAGCCATCTGAGACTCAAGACGACGGAGATCCACCTGCGTCGTGGCTGCCTTTGGTAATGGCCCCGATTAGCACGGAGCCCTGACCCTGCTGGCCGCCACCTCACTCCGCTGCGATCACTGGCGCTGGAGTGTTATCCCACAAGGCGAGCGCTGATCGCCTGCGACACGTTGTTTTGTGCTGGAAAATCGAGGAGGTTTCGCCCGCCATCTGAAAATCTTTACTTGCCTGACCTTAAAATGGCGGCCGCATGGCCGCGACTCGCGCTGCATATTAATTAAATCAGAGCTATGAGCAACAGAACGCATTGATGGAACTGAACTAAAAGCATATTGATGCTCTCCTGAAGATAACCTAAGATAAAGAAAGGGAGGAAATTGCCACATCTGCATATCTATGGAAATTTGTATGCTGACTGCCACACATCGAAGGCAACTTGGCGAAATATAGAGTTTTTTTATTTTTTATTTTAATTTTTGAAAACCTTTATTGCGCATGTTACAGAAAAACAAATACGGGCCTACAACCATCCGGCCGGCCACAGTACTTTTGAGCACAGGTGCTAGCAATACGGTTCCCCAACGGCATCAGGTGATATAGCAACAATTAATAACAGTTACGCTGGAAAAGACATGTCGCCAGGGAAAAGGAGCAGTAAAGGTTAAATTTTAAAGTTTTTTTTTCCGATTAAATAGAAGTTAATGAAGGATAGGTGTAAAGGAGATCCGAGTCCGTACATTAGTTCCACATGAGTAGGCAGCAGGAATAATAGCAGCAATTACGTGAAGCACCCCATCAGAGTGGCAATACAGTAGAAAAATAAAGCGGACAACAGGAACCACGCTCGTGCCACTCCCAGCGCCACCCACTCCCAACCATCCTCTATCACAGACCCAGAAAGGAAAACAGTACGAGAAAGCGCAGGAAAGTGAGAGAAAGGCCCATAGAAACTAAATAAGGAAAATAAAATCTACCCCCCCACCCTACACCAATGCGGAGGCTACGGCCTACCCCCCCCGACAATGTGCCTGTCGCCTCATAAAGAACCCGAAATGTAGTTCAAGTAAAGGAAGAGAAGAAAGGAAAAAGAAGAAAATAATAAAAATATAACTTTGAAATATAGAGAGTGAGAATAGGCCATTCTAATCTGCGACTCTCAAAAACTACAAGTGAAGCGGGAGGAGGAGCCAATCCAAACATTCCCGGCCCCCCAGTCAGAAACACAATCCCCACACAATTTGCGAGTGCTGAGAATCAGATATTAATACAAAAGCAGTTAGGGAAAGACATTATAACGTGTGTGACTTAAACAAGTGTGTACCACCTCCAATCCCGGTCCAACCAGCCAAACAACCGACAGCATAAGAAGAACCTATCCCTGACCCGACCTCGGACAGACCCCAAAATGAAGCGCATGAAGAAGGCCCGCCCCCACCAAGACAAAGAACCCACATGGCCGCATATCGAAGGAGAGTAAACCAGTCACACAAAACGGCCATTGAACGTCACCAGTAAATCCTTTGTCCTTCACAATTAAGTTCCATGGGCCATCGGGGAAATATGGGGTCTCTGGAGCGCAGAATGAAGGCAACAATGGGAAATCCACCAAGGGGGCCAGCTGCTGCAAGTCCCGGGCATGAGGCAGTAACACTGTTGCAGACGGCAGAGTGACAAGTCCCGGAGACAAGGGAAACAAAGTATCACAGGCAAATACCCTGGTCGGCCGGTGGCAGGCGTCCGTAGAGGCAGAGAAAATCACTTCTTCACCGTCAGGAAAGAAAGGCACTGCATCCCCCGTAGGTTCAAATGAAGATAGTCCCAGAATTGGCTGGCCCTCCACATTACGATCCCTCCGTAGATCAGACGCCATTGTATCAAGGCAATCACCCAGCGCCCGAAAACCCGCACACATTTCCGTTCTAAAGTCAGATAGGGCGGCCAGGATAGTTTCGTAGGAGAGCGGTGGTTGGAGCCTCTCGCATTCATGTTCCCGGAAAGGAACAAGCAAACTGGCCCCCAGTGCTCGTCGGGCGACATAACCGGCAGACAGGGACGGGTGCTCGCCCCCAGTCTCTGAGGCAATAGACCCCATCCTGATGATCAAGACACAGAGCAAACTGCAAGGCGAGTGCAGCGCGATCAGTCAACAGCACGGGCTCCAAGCCCGTAAAATCGATGAAGGTCCGGCTGTCGAAACTGAGGACTGCAGCGCTACAAGCCGTCGCACCGGGTCATGGGAGCAGGCATCCAACGTCTTCCCAACATGGCCGTGTGCTCCTTCTCTCTCGCCACCCGCCTCAAACAAAGACGCGTTGCTTGCGAAGCGTCTTGAGGGGCAATAGACCACAGGGCGCTGATCACCGCGTTCCACAGCAGGCAGCACAACCAGGAGTCCGACTCGGGGGGAGATTGCCACCCTCTCAGTGTCGGCGGATCGCGGGCAAAACGGCCGCCCCTCAGCCTCCCAGACTCTGGGACGGTCGGTGGCGTAGTCCCGGGGCCAGGGCTCAAAGTCGTCTATCACTTATCTCCGGCTGCCGGGTGAGCTGAGAGGCCCGGGAAAGATGAAATAAGTCAGCACAACGTAGTGCGCATTCCGCCGTCAAAAATAACAGGATAGGATTCAGGATACCGGCGCGGAGAAAAAGGTAGCTGCCGGAGCCGGGAGCCTACACGTCTTCACCAGTCGCCATCTTGGCTCCTCCCTCGAAATATAGAGTTTTTAATGAACTAATTGGGGTGCCTTACATTTAGGTGCATATACGAACTGCATTTATTGAGTGCCAAAGCCAAGAATTCTGTAACTTGCTGGCTCTCCAAAGACAGTCCTGGGAAGTAAGCTGCCCTCCTATTGGCTACGAATTAACCAAGTAAATCTCTGGTCAGTTTAATCAGGGAGCCAAATGTTTTTACCGCGCTGAGGAAACATAACGGTGGAACACAGAGTGTGGAAGCCGCCCAGCAAGCTCTTATCTACCCTACTGATGCCTGCAACCAAGTTACATCTGCCTCTTCTGCTTAGCTCAAGATATCGCCTCCATACTGCCTGACCCTAAAATCGCGACAGTGTCGGAAATGAAAGGTCATAACCAGCGCGCACGGTAGCTGCAGTCTGCCACAGTGGGGGGGGGGGGGGACTTGTTCTCAAAGCAGCGACCCCACAGTGCACAATGTTTCTCCTGGCCAACACGTGCTGTGTCAATCCTGACCTTGCCATAGCCGCAAGGCCTGCCATACCTGCCCTATGTCAAAAGTCTGCTTAGCCTTCAAAAGGTGCAGTCAGTAGCCTATTCCTACATCCCTGCCATTGGGCTGACGGAACTTGCATTCATTGAGCCAGCTTTCTAACTATATTCACCACAACAATCTACTGGATGACACCCAATTTGGGTTTCGACAGGGCCACGGAACAGAGACGGCACTGCTAAAAGCAGCAGACGAGATCAGGTCCACGATGGATAACGGAGGAGCCGCAGTCCTGATACTTCTGGATCTGTCTGCGGCCTTCGACACGGTCGACCATGCCACCTTGATCGACCGTGTCGAGGCCATAGGAATAACAGACAAAGCAAAGAACCTCCTGGCCTCATTTCTGTCAAACCGCCCGCAAACTGTGAAATTAGGCAATTTCACATCCCAGACCTTCTCTCTGCCATGTGGAGTACCGCAGGGATCCTCGCTAAGTCCGACACTATTCAACATCTATGTGTCGGACCTGGCGAGGGTCATAAAATCCTGCGGAATCTCCCTCACTACCTATGCTGACGACACCCAATTGGTGCTGTCGATATACAATGATGGAATCTCGGTGGCAGCTAATTTCCAAATGGGAATGAAGGCAATAAGCTCCTGGATGTCCTCCAACTGTCTTAAACTCAATTCTGATAAGACAGAAGTGATGACATTCGGGAGGCTACAACTTATCTGGTCCCCACAATGGTGGCCCCACCAGATGGGACAACCCCCAGAACCTGTGACGAAGGTACGCAACCTGGGTGTTATCTTCGACAATAAGTTGTCTTTTCAGCAACATGCCAATGCGGTGGTTTCCTCTTCCTTCCACATACTAAAAAGGATAAAAAAATTGATTCCATATCTTCCTTCATATGCAGGCAAAACACTGGTCAGTACATTAGTATTTTCCAAAACTGACTACTGCAATGCATTGCTACTCAATGCACAACAAAAGGTCCTCAACAAACTGCAAACAGTGCAAAATGCAGCAGCCAGGACACTGCTATCCATCCCCAAATTTGCATCGGTCTCCCCCTACATCCGACAGCTACACTGGCTACCAGTGAGGAGCCGTATCAAATTTAAAGCTCTATGCATAGCATATAAAGCTATTCACAACCACGGCCCGTTATTTCTAAAAAATGCCTTTAGACCACTCGAGCACACAAGAACTCTACGGTCATCCTCAGCGCACTTACTCACGGTCCCCTGGACAAGAAGGGCCAACTGGGGCGACAAACGCTTCTCCGTGGCCACAGCTAAACTGTGGAACACACTTCCTCTACACATCAAGTGTGCTCCGACCCTTCTCAACTTTAGGAAGAAACTAAAGACATGGTTGTTCCCTGCCTAAACCTCCCATCCACCTGAGAGTTCTGCAACTACAGCGCCGAGACACCCTAGGGTATTTACGCGCTCTAAAAATCGCCTAAATAAATAAATAAATAAATAAATGTTAGGCAGGCCCGGAACCGGTCCGTCAAGGGTATAGCCAGAATCCTTCCATGACAACTCTTGGTGCTGCGACCTATCTTCAGCTGCCCTACCGTGTACACATAGCGGTCCTCCTGCTGTCCTCACCATAACAGTCATTGGCCAGGTTACTAACCTAACTTGTGCCTGGGAGGGTGCTCTTCGTCTTCAATTCATCTAATTAAGTGACGTTCATAGCCTATCCAGCCTAACATCCGCGCCACCATTTCTCTCTACACTTCGCCTTCGAACATAGTCATCTTTCAGGAAGTCGTAAGCTGCTGCAAGAAAGTCACTTCTGTCCCAGCGCCTTGGTGTCGCATTGTCCTTGCTTCTCTCGACACACCTGGTTCCCGACAAGCCTACAAGATGGCGGAGAGAGAAAATAAAAATAACAAGAAAGTAAGACCAGAACCAAACATATCTGAATCACCTATCCAAGCCAAAGCTGACCTAACAAGCACTTTAGACCTGATCCTTAAGAAGCTGGCGGAGGTCCATGACTTGGCAAAATCCACGAAAGTTTACACCGATACCATGGAATTGGAACTTACAGCGATCAGAGCTGATATGAGCTCCATGAACAAAAGGCAGAACAAAGGATAAGCGACGTAAAAGATAAAATGACCCAGTCGTGTAAGATCATACAACACCTTCAGAGCACTACTAAGGATCTAAAACAACAAAACACTGAGGGCTAGATGTAGGTAAATGGCATTTACCGATTCGTAAATACCGAATTTTACCGATTCGGTATTTACAAATCGGTAAATGCCATGTAGGTAAATATTCTGTAACAATTACCGAATCGTTGAGGTTCGGTAATTACCGAATCAATGGCAATTACCGAATCGGTAAATACTGATTCGGTAAAGTTACTGAATAGTCAAGGGTGGCAGGGTGTCACTTTGACACCCTGTTACACCCTTGATAAAGGCTTGTGTGCCATGTGGCACACATAAATGCCCACAGGTGTACATGCATAGATTTGCATGTATACAGGTATTCGTTATTTACCACCAACTAATAGTTGGCGGTAAATAACGAATCCTTAAGGCCCTGTGGCACTGTTTTCAGTGCCACCTACATCTCGAATTACCGATTCGGTAATTTTTAAGCCCTCTACATCTAAAACTGCAAATACCGGTCGGTAACGGCCGATTATTTGGCCACCTACATCTGGCCCCTACATCCCAAATGCCTAATACCTGACTAACGGCCGAAATTCGGTAATTTTGGCTGTTAACGACCGGTATTAGGGTTCCTACATCTGGCCCTGAGTTAGAGGATAGTAACAGGAGGGGCAATATTCGAATCTTTGGCGTGCCGGAAGATTCAGAAAAAGATGCAGAATCTTGCGTAGCCTTTCTGGAAGTATGGATCCCAACTGTCACCGGAATGGACTTCCACCATGGCCTGGAGCTGGACAGAGCCCACAGAATCCCGACATTCCTTGCCCACGGGAAAAAAGGCCCTCGCCCCCTGATATGCAAACCTCTCAGTTTTCAACATACTGAGGCCATTCTACAATTTGCTAGGAAGAACATCATATCACATGGGAGGGCCACCTCGTAATATTCACACAGGACTCCAAAGAGACGGTAGAAATAAGAAAAGGCTTCCTGTCACAGAGAGAAACTGAAATCAAAGGGCATCCAATTCTCATTTGCAGGTCCGGCAAGATTTAAAATTATTGACCATGGTAAACCTCGCATCTTCTGACCCCCACGACCTGGCATGCTACATGAAGGACTCACCGCTACAATTCATGGACTCCTCTAGCGGAGCCTCAAACAAACGGAAAACTGAAACTCCTTAGTCTGCTAACCGCTGAGTGAGCTTGATCTGGTTTGGTGAGGCATAGCCTAGCTCAACCCATCTTAGTGGGCTACCCATGACCCCCAATCATTGCATATGGTTTATCTGTACCTATCCATAGTTATCGTCATTTATGTACAACGTTTTGCAGGTTCAATGATTGGGATCACTCCCCTTACGGATCCTTTTCCTTAACAGATTTTAGATCGTTTCATACGGTTAGCCAAGTTGCAGACTCTCATAGATGCTTTTAATAGTTGTTATACTTAAGCTCTTAGTGTTTTAAGAGTAGGTCACGGCACATCATATGTTCCTTCTGATGGCACCATGTTCAATTCCTGAACTTAAACGGTTTCCAGTGCCGTGCAGCTCTAGGCTAGTCAGTTCCTCTGTAGACCTGCCGGGTCTTTATGTTATTGTCACTAATTGTCATTTCTTCTCCACTGCTCTAGGCTGCAAGTCAAATAGCTATGAGTCGTGAACCTCAAAATGAGTCCCCACGTGGGGTCCTTCGTCTGTTTAAGTTACACCCCCACGGTTCCACAGTTTAGTATTAGAGCTCTTAACATGTTGATTCTCCTGTTCTTCACCCATTATGAATCCTGTGTCGACCATGGACGGTACTGCCGTTCCTAGTTTCGAGTTCTCTAGGGGAGGGGGGGAGGAGTGGGAGGGGGGTGGGTAAGAAGAGTGGTGGGGGGAGGGTTGAGGGAGGAGTGGGGGGGCATGGGGTAAATGTAACTTTGGTTGATTCAGTTTTGTTCCTTTCAATTCCTTTGTTTTATACAGCACAGTCATCAAAAGTTGTGCCGCACAGGTGGCACATAGCTAACTCATGTGTTGCTCACACTATTGGCTACCACAAACCTACGGCCTACTACTGTTCAAATCCAGTCGTAAAGTGCCAGCACCTTCCTGCGATGTCCACCGACTGAATGACTCAAAATAATTCACTGGTAGAAAGCCTCAATGTAGGTTCTTTGAACGTCAAGGGTCTTAATCACCCGGTTAAACGTAAAAAAAATCCTTTATTACTTCGCTAAATCCAAAGGCGCTGTCATCCTATTACACGAGACCAAATTGTCAAAAGAGGATGCAGCGTTCATTAATCAACATTGGTTTTCACGCACCCTCTGCTGACCCCATTCATGTGGTAAATATTTATGGACCTAACTCTGATACCCCGGAGTTTTGGGAATCCGTCTCATCTGTAATAGAAACCATCCCCCAAGATGAACTCTTAATTGTCGGTAGGGACTTCAACCTTCCCCTAGATCCCCTTTTGGACCGCCAATCCAATTGTGCATATCACCAGTCACGTTCCCAAGATACTCTGACTCGTCTCTGTTCCAAATACAACCTACGCGACTCATGGCGTCTACAACACCCAGACGGACGGGACTACACATTGTATTCGGCCCCTCACAACTATTATTCTAGAATCAACTATATTTTAATCTCTAGCCCCTTCACACATCTCATAGAGAAGACTGACATTGCCCCCAAACTGGTCTCAGATCACTCTTGCACCCATACCAAACTAGCAGGCTCACACTCGATCCTTCCCCCGAAACGCTGGGGCCATAATGAAGACATCCTGTCCGACCCTGAAAATAAAACTAAGATAGAGAACGCCATCAGGGAGTTTTTTACCTTGAACATTTTTCCAGAACTAGACATCTGTCGTCTGGGATGCTTTTAAGGCCACACTCAGGGGTGTTATCATTAACATCCGAGCACAAATGAAAAAACAACTGAACCGTGAGCTGGAAACCCTTGAGAAAGATATTAAGGCTCTAGAGATCACCCACGCAGCCAAAATTGGTAATAAATCCATCCTAGACCGCCTCCCCAAACTTAAGTACGAATATAATGCAATTCTTAGCTAAAGAGCAGAGGAAACTTCTCGCGTCCTCCTTCAAACATAAAAAAAAACAATTTCACATTGCTTCCATCAGACCAGGCCAACATTACCCGCATTTACACAATAACATCTTGCACACCTTCCAATCTTTTTATGGAGACCTCTACAAAAATAAATTAGTGTTAGACTCTGCTACATGTACCAATTACTTGAATTCGTTTGACCTCCCTAAACTCTGAGGAGGACAGCTCCAAGTTGGGCTCCCCGTTCACTTTACCGGAAATCTCCAATTCCATCAAATCCCTTTTCCAGTCCTTTATTTCCAAGGGTGCTGTCACTGATTCAATGAGCGAGGCCACCATTATTGTTATCCCGAAGGAAGGGAAAGACCCTCTGTTAACAAAAAATTATCGTCCAATCTCCCTCAAACTTAGATTGTAAAATCTACGCTAAAATCTTAGCCAACAGACTGAATATAATCCTCCCCAAGTTAATTAGTAATTCGCAGGTGGGTTTCCTCAAACACAACGCTAATAGGAGATTACTTTGCCACGTCTTAGAGAAAGCCAAAATAACCGCCACTCCTTACGTTGGCATCACTCTCGATGCTGAAAAAGCGCTTGATAGGGTCATGGCTTCTTTTTACAACACTGTATGCAGACTTTTAATCTCTGGAAACCCTATAGTGACATGGTTATGGCTCTAAACTCCTCCCAGTGAGCCTGAATTGCCATGAACTGCTCCCTCTCCGTTCCTTTTTGCTTAGAACAAGGCACCAGACGGGGCTGCCTCCTCTCTCAGCCCTTTTCCTTCTGGCCCTTAAACCCCTCTTAGCTGCCATAAAAAGTAACAAGAACATCAAGGGGGTGGAATTTGGTGACAGGCGGGTGAAATTGGCGGCATACGCTGACATCTTAGTGATCACCGAACAGCCAGACTCCTCCATTGAGGGCCTCATGTCTACCATAGAAACCTTTTCCCTACATTCTGGTTATAAGCTAAACCGGGTCTGAGGTTAAAGCGCTGAACATACTCTCTACCAAAGACCTGTTCGGTAACTCAGACCGTTTCTGGCAACCAGACTTCTTTAAATACCTCAGGTTGAATTTGGTAGCACTCTTGCTGAAACCCTTCAACGTAACGAAAAAATAACCTTAGATAAAATTAAAACGCAACTAGACGGGTGGTCCCCCCTGCGCCATTACCTGGTGGGGAAGAATCGAGACGATCAAAATAATGATTACCCCTCTAGTCAATTATGTAATCACCATGCTGCCCCTCATGCTATCCCCGGAATTCCATCACAAATTAGACGCCACACTCACAAACTTTCTTTGGAGAGGGAAAAAATCATGAATTAGTATAAAGAAACTTCGCCTGGACAAGTCTGCAGGCGGAGTCAACCTGGCGGACTTCAAAAGATACCAAACTGCGTTTCTTGCCAAACAGGGCTCCTACTGGCTAACTCCATCAGAGGGCTACTCCCCCGTGTGGCTTGAGATAGAGAAGGCCCTCCTTGGGAATGTTGCCCCAGCGTCTGCCCTGTTCGCTAAACTAAATTCAGTCACCTGCTCGAGACCCATTTTTAGAAATACAAGAATAGCCCTTCTTAAAGTGGATAAGCTACTAGATGCCTCCATCCGTCGTTCACGATGGGAATCAATATGGCATAACCCCACAGTGCTCTACAAAGGCAAACCAATATACAACCGCCTCTGGGTAGAAAAAGGCATTTTTCCCCCACACCAATTATATGAAGGTGCATACCCCCTATCGTTTATAGATCTTCAATCCAAATATAACCTTAGCTCACTTGAATTCCACTCCTTCCTGCACATAAAACAGCAATCACCAAAGCTAATCTCTCTTCTGACCCTCCCTCTCTTCCGTCCTACTTCATCAGACTAAACATGCTAGGTCACCAGGTGTCATGGATCTATAAACTCCTACGACCACAGCACTCCACACTCACTGCTCATATCAAACAGTTTTGGACATCATGTTCCTCCTTCTCCATCTCAGACATGGATTGGGACAAAACCTGGGATTCCTGCATGCGTCACAAAATCAGGTCCACATTATCCCAAACTAAATTCTGGCTTCTCCGTAAAGCCTTTTGGACGCTGGCACGTCTTTTTCCCACACCATCAGGTCTGACGCCTTCTGCTGGAATTGTAACTGTGCAGAGGATGACCTGGACCACTTTGTTCTCCAATGTGTTGCCCCGTTCTGGGATAAAGTCTTTGAATTTACTGAAAGTCTTTTCTTTCTCCCCACCCAGGGAGCTACCATACCTAGTCTTTGGGTTTCACAAAGCCAAGTCCCTCAACGACAATGATAGGGCATTACTTGACCTTTTACTCACCGCTGCTGTAAAGGTGGTCCTCAATAATTGGAACGATACCCAGAAAGCTAATTATGCCTGCTTGTTAAATTGGGTACTTGGTTTCCGTGGTGCCGACAACACTGCTCTTTTGCAATCCCTTTGGCGGCGCAGGAGCTTGTGGACCACCCTTGACTATTTTAGTACCCACAAGCCTCCCTGAACCAACCCCTTGCTCCCTTGACCAACTACTCACCACCTTGACCTCACATGCCACATTTCCTCCGTGGCGGGATTTGCCTTCTGCATAACTGAACCTAATGCTGCTCACTTTCTTTCATGACAACAAATTGTGGACCAATCATGGGTTACTACGGCTGACTCTGATACTATACGTGCATTTTCATGTATGATCTGTTTCTTTTACTTTAGTATTTTGTGTTGTATTATTTTGTAGTATGTTTACTTATTGGTACTTATCATCCTCCATTTCAGCACTTATCCAATTAGTACATCTCAACTGTATGTCTTAGAACCAATTGCTATGTATTGTATGTACCACATCAACCTTTATCATCATTCATTTTACTTTGTTGTTCTGTTCTTTTATGTCAAACTACCAATAAAATGTTTCTGAAATAAAAAAACTTGCATATTAGCAGACACGCCCGAATATCCCTGTACACAGATGTAGAAGTACATACCTCTATCAACCAACACACATATTTGTTCTCTTGTGTCCAGTACACATATGTGAATTGGCGAGAACATACATGACGTGAAGATCATTTTACTTTTTACAACTGGGTAACCGATTAACCACGTTAGCATGTATATTTTTGAAAATAAACATGACTGTATTTCCACAACGTACTTGTTAATTTTACCCAACAGGTGCTTGTACTAACAGGCAATTTCACGAATTAACACGTGCACGTTCTCCCCAATTAAATATTGGCCATTTACCTGCACGACCAACTCATGTTACCGCTGAATATTTTGTTCCAGCACACACTCCTATATTACCCTCTATATGTGTATTATCCCGACATGAGTGTTAGAAGGTTGTATAACTATTGCTGCTTATCAGAGCCGTGATTTGTGAAATGTGCAAGAGCACTAGGAGAGTTGCTTATGCCCCGTGCCTGCCTCCAGCACTTCGCTAAGGCAGAAGCCGGGGTGCATGCGCGATCGTGCATAATGCGATTAGCCTCGTGCAGTAAACATCAGCGTGAAGAGCAGTAAAAGCCACCAACCTACAAATAAAAAAACTGTGATAAATGTATGATTACTTCATGACATTAAAGAATTATTTTTAAAAATTTGCTCTTGCATTGGATCGAAGTCTCTGCTTGTTATGCGTGATATATCCCCTACGCAGCCAAAGTCACTGAGAAGATAGTCAACATCCAGCTCATGAACTTCACAGAAGCAAACTCCATCCTAGACTCCTCTCAATGCGGATTCCACAGCACCGAGACCGCCCTCCTAGCGCCAAAGACTAAATCTGCTCTCTCCTTGACCAGGGCCACATGTCAGCCCTCATCCTACTAGACCTCTTGGCAGCCTTCAACACCGTCTCCCACCGCACACTCGCCGCCAGACTCCAAGACGCTGGCATACAGGGAACTGCCCTAGACTGGATCTGCTCATTCCTCATCAGCCGAACCTAAGGAATCAGACTCCCGTCCTTCCTCTCTGAACCCACTGAGATCCGCTCTGGAGTACCCCAAGGATCATTGTTCAGCCCCACGCTCTTCAACCTCTACATGGCCACCCTCACCGCCATAGTCAAAGCATGGACTCAGCATAGTATCCCACACCAACACCAAACTCATCCTCTCCCTCACCAAGAAACCAAGGAACCAAGGAACCTACCACCACCAGACTCCGCTCCTAGAAAGGAATGAAAGACTTTGCATCCTGGATGAGCAGCAGCTGCCTGAAGCTCAAGTTTGAGAAAACACAAGTGCTCGGATCTGCATGGGACAACAACTGGTGACCCACCACCCCAGGCAAACACCCCCCCCACCACAGACCATGCCTATAACCTCTGCATCATACTTCAATCCTTCCTCACCATGACGCGACAGATCAACACGGTCTCCTCCACATGCTACAACATCTTCCGCAAGACCTTCAAATGGATCCCAATCCCCCCACCACCCTGAATACAGAAAAGCCGTCAGCCACACACTCGTAACCAGCAGATTGGACTACTGAAACATCTCTACCCTGTAATCAACAAATTCCTTCTCTGCCAACACCAGACAATCCAGAACACCGCTGCCAGACTCGTCCTTGACATCCCACGACAAGAGCACATCACTCAGCACCTACGAGACCTCCATTGGGTCCCTGTCGAGAAGAGTGACCTGCAAGCTGTTCACTCATGCCTACAAATCCCTCCACAACACCGGACCCCAATACCTCAACGAAAGAATCTCCTTCCACTCACCCAGGGGAAGCCTCCACTCTGCCGACCTCGCCCTGGCCGAAATCCCTCACATCTGCAGAGCCAGAACGGGAGGAAGAGCCTACTCCTACATCGCGGCAAAGACCTGGAAAGTACTACCGCTCAGCATCAGATAACCCCCCCACGCTGCAATCATTCAGGAAGAGCCTCAAGACCTGGCTCTTTGGATGAGAAGGAGCTGCAGGATAACACCTTCTCGCCCTCCTAGCGCCTTGAGACCCTCACTGGTGAGTGGCGCGCTTCACAAATCCCTGATTGATATAAAATAGTAATTGTCTTTAAGGTGACATGAAAGAACAATACATTATAAGGCGGCAAATTGGACATTAAGACGCAGATCTGGACTGTTCATTTGAGCTAATAGTGGTGTGAGCAGCCCCCTCGAATCTTTTCCACGCACCGGGCTGTGTAACCGGAGAGGCGACCAACCAAAAGTGAAAACGCAGCCTGGGTCCTGTGTTCCTCGGGGTCCCCTGAGTTTGTTTTTACAATAAAGAGGGCTGTTCAACATGCACGCATGCCTCAAACTAATACTTGCACTGCAATTTCTCTTAATTAGAGAAGAAGCACTTTGGTTGAGGATTCTTGATGGAAGGACCGGGAGGGAGATGGGGGCTGCTTTGAAAGCGAAAGCATGCATGGCGCGCTTCACTTTGTGTCTGCAGGACCAGAAACTCAAAGAAAATAGTGCTAACTGACTAAATTAAAGAGTGTTGCGACAGTCGCCATGGGAAGTTTCAAAAGAAGACAAGGCGGTGCTTAGGAGGGACTAAAAAGGCAATTAAGGAATCAGAAGCCAGAATTTACGAAAGACCGACACAAGCCAATGAAAAATATAGGCGGAGTGTGGGCGGAGCTTCAAGTCCATACTCTAATACTGCATGCCTCGCCAAGTAGCGCATGCACGCTGACTCTAGGCTACACCTAAAATGTACTCAGTGGCTTGTTGCTCTGGCCTCTCTAAAGCTGATCATCCCTTCATTTTCAGGAAAGGGTATGATTACTCGAACACACACCTCCAGAATGTCTCTAAGATATTGCAGGCCCAAAACACATGTAGTCAATCACCTTCCTGATTACACCTTGGGCACTTTCTGGAGAGAGCATGAACATCTTGTGAGGTTCATCATCCATCCATTAAAGAATGCAATGTGTTGAAAATTAGCCCCTCTAAAGCTCAAAAAACTTAGGTCGCAGTAACTTTCCCTTTGTGCTTCTCTTAACTGTATCCCGGTCTATCTTTCCTATTTTGGTCTTATCTTCTCAAATCTATTCCAAGCCCAGTTGGAACTCTACCATTAGTGCAGGGTTTTAATATCTTCTATAAACGGCTGTCTAACTCAGTTTCTAAAGTCTACAGCCACCCTAACCGGTTTTGAAATATGACTTGATGATATAATATAGGCGTGCATGTGAATTTGTTTGCTAAAAAAAACAGTGTGGTGTTTTTAAACTAGTGCCTTCCTAAAAATCTCCAACTTTTATAGTGCCATCAATCAGACGTGATTAAAGAAAATGACAGTACTGCAAACGTTTCTTCATTAACCACTGGAATTCTGTATTTAGTAAAAAAAGGTTTTAATTCAAGGTTCAATAGTTATTTATTTGGCCAGTTTAGACCATAAAAGTACATAGTTAAAAAAAAAAAAAAAGAAATATATACTAGCTGAAATCAGTATAGATGCATGGTTTCCTTTGAAGGCAGTTAAAACTGATTTAGTTTCCATTTTAGCAGAAATAATAGCGATCTAAAACTATTTGTGCAATTTGAGACTGGACATAAATAGAATATTATAGTCACATAAGGACAAATGTGTAAGTGCAGATACCACAGTGAAATAAAAAAAACAAATTCATCTGGTTCAATCCTTTACAGTAAAATATCAGCTAATGACCTATGCACGCAATCGCCATGGGTAGCCATGTATTCCTCAGGAAAGAAAACTTGCAACCCCTAAGCAAACAATGGGAGAAGGTAACATTTGTAAGTACAGCAACGCTGGCCTTACTTGTACTAATTGATTATTTTTTCCCCAACTGAATGATACATCTTTGCCTCTAGGTACAATAAAAATTACAAACCAATATAAAATGCATTGTGTCCTGCTCTGAGAAATTAAGGGCAGGACTTTAAAATTCTCTGCTTTAGAAATTCTTTAGGGACAGCTAAATAACCAGTGTGTAAAATTAAGTCTAAATATGGTCAGTAAAAAACGATGGTGAACATTATTGACAAATGACAAGTAGGGCCCCCCCTGTGATCTTGTTCTCAACATGATGTATTGTCTCATGGTGGCTTTATCAAGTTCCAGATCTTCCCTTTCCCCCAGACCACTTGGCCAAAATCATATTTTTAGTGTCCCTCAAGTCGCTGGGGCGTAATGGTCTTGGGTGGCACACTGCAACCTTTCCTATTCATCTATCTGTTCCTTAACGTATTCTAGCCACTGGATACGCAAAGCCCCCTAGAGAGTAATGCAGGCCTCTAATACATGTTGATTCATGGTGGGGGACAGAGCTTGACCTTCTTCCCTACCATCTTATAATAGGCGCTACTGCCATGAGGTCAGATATGTTGCCCATTCCAAGATATTCGTGAATTTTAAAGGAGGGGGTGCTAGAATGAACAGTGAAGTTTGTGCAAAAACTTGTTCTCAACCACCTGCGGTTCTTACATCAATGTATCCCCACAAGTCACACCCATAGGCAGCCATGAGAATACATTTTTCCTTAAAAACCTTTAGTATGGCAGGTACAGGTTTAGCCCCTAATCTGTTGGCGAAATCCCTGGTAGCACCCACTCCGTTCGCCAGGATGTTCTTTTTAAGGACTCTCTGAAAAAACCCCACAGTATCTCCTCCCCCACCCCCCCAACACCCACCAAAAGCTGAAATTAGAGTCATCGTATGAGATATAGAAAAATTGGTAGAAAGGTCTAAAGAATCCAAAAAACTATTAAAATCGTTTAAGAGGTTTTGAAGATCCACAGTGGTCTGGGCCAACACTGCACCGTCTGCACATAGTAAGGCAGGAATGAGTTTAGTGCCCACCCTAGGGATGTATCTACAAGCTGCTGACCATACATCCCCTAGCTTGTTAATACAAAGGGTGAACAACAGGGGGGCCAGAATGCACCCCTGCCTTACCCCTCGCTTCACCCCCAAGAAGCGGACAGACTAAAATTCTTATTGTACTTCACAGAGGCTGTAAGGTTAGAGTGGGAGGTGTGCTGAAAAGCCATCAACTGGAGTCCAAAAAGATAGGCCAGAGCTTGGCTCTATTAACACATGGTCAAACACTGAGGTTAGAGCCATGTAGGCCATGTGAAGGCATCCCCTCTTAGCTATGGTGGATTTCCACAGAATCCATTGTAGCTTAATGTTCTGGTCCAGGGTACTTCCACCCTTCCTAAAACTATGTTGAAGCTCTGAGATAACATTGAAATTATCGATCCAGGAGGTGAGGCACTCCAGTGCAACCTTTCCTATGATCTTAGCAGCAGAGTCTAGAAGGGACATGGGGTGATAAAACACATACGTCGGGTACCCCATGATCCTTACTGCTATAGATCCTTTTGAAATGCTGGACCCATCTCTGAGGAGCTATAGTGCAATCCACTCTTGAGTTTGCTGAACCTGAGGAAAAAAAGGGCTATTTACAACTTTCCAAAATATGGAGCGGTTATTGGCATGCTGGCCTGACTTGGGGCCTGATATGTATTGTAGCTACTTACAATAGCCATCACTTATTTTTGTACCTATTTGTTTATGTACCGACATATGATTTGATGTATTATTTCAGAGTAAAAAGTCCCCTGAGGAAGAGCAGTCATGCATCTGGCATTTAAGAAATGAAAAAATGCAATGAACTTTGAAAGTTATGATATTGAATAACAACATACCTATTAAAAGAAAGGAAAGCATTGAAAACATGTGAACACATTTATTTGAATAACTTATGAAATTTTGCTTCGAGTGCTTATGTGACAGTGAATCTTGCAGTCAAGAAACGCGCATTTATATCGAACATTAACCCCCAACGCTCAGTGGGAGATTCACATAAGGCACCAACCACATTGTGAACATCACAAACTCTTAACCTTATTTTTTGAAATTTTCCAAGTGCGGAGCCACATCCCAATTGGTTTAGATCATTTATCAGCATCTGAGCAAGTGGTCTCAACGCACCACCAAAATGCAATTTGACGAAATAGCACACACAACGGAACAAAGAGCGGAAATTTTGTTTTTTACTGAATCTGATACGAACAGGATATATTCATTGATTGAGGAATCTGAGGAAATATGTCCAGGTACAGGATCATAGGAGGCAAATATTAAGCAACTACTGTACATGTCAAAAAAGATCAACCAAAAATTACATGTGAGCACATTAATAAAATATCACAAAACACAACGGATTCCACGTGGACTAAGGATATCATTAAAATCAAATCTATGTAAGAACAATGCGAGATTCACCGAGATATGGTTCGCAATCTTAAATAAATGCTCATTGGACTTAATATTGCTAATAGTGGAAGAACTAGCAAAACTTTTGGATGATCTAACGAAAGAAATAAACCTCTTGAAAGACTATCTTACTAAAATGACAACTAAGGAGGAAGGGGATCAAATACTATCGGACACAAACAAAAAAGTAGAGGAGTATACAAAGGAAATTAATGATCGTAAGCTAAGAAAATTTAAAAGGGATACTACAGATTATCGCCTTGGAGAGGTATACACATGGGCGGATATTTATGCTAGGAGGAGACAACAGAAACCAAACAATGACAAATCTTCTGATGATACACAACAGAGAAGGGCACCATTTGACAATAGAAGAGCAAGGACAGCCCAAGCGGGTAGGCAAGTGAACACTACAGAAAAAACAATACCCACCGTATCGAACATAGAAGCTGACCTACCTTCAGTGCCTCTCTCTAAAAAAGGAGACGATGCTGATGGACCTCCAACAGAACCCGGAGGGGGAAAAAAACAAACACAAGCAGAAACCGTGGCCAAAAACACGAGGAGTCAGAAACCCTAGTGATTAACATATCAAAACACGTGATGACTACCAATGAAATTCAAACACTACAAAAAGGATCGTCATTCGTGCCTACATATCACTCTAACATATTGGAAACCAGAGTATGTTTATACACATTCTTAAGATCATTAAGACTGCGCCATTTTTTCTCCAATGTCATTCAAACACCAACACCTATTGAACCAAAAGAGAATATATTGATGGGGCTAAGACCCAAGAGTAAATTCATCCCCCCGGTGAGTCATAAAGTACTAGACTCATTTGAAAGAGTTGTGACAAAAGAGATTGAAGACATTTTTAAAAAACCAAGACCAAAACAGACAAACTTAACTCAAAAAGACAAACAAACATTACAGAAATTGGCAAACAATCAGCAAATAACAATCAGACAAGCTGATAAAGGAGGAGCGCTCATAATTATGGATACTGAATATTATGTACACCAAGCTGACACCCATGTGCAAGATCAAGACACATATGTAAAATGGAATTGGACCCCACAAATGAATTCTTAAAAATTTTGACTCAAATAATTGAAAATGCAGTAGAGAAAGGTATCATAGGCCAAAAAGAAAAAGAATATCTGTTGAAAATCAATCCTTCTATACCGTATATCTACATGACACCAAAGATCCATAAACACGCCACAAAACCTCTGTTGCGTCCAATTGTGTCTACTGTGGGATCTATACATGAACCCATCGGAAAGTTCATTGACAAGCATTTACAAAACATTGTCTAAAAATCATCAACGTACATAAAAGATACAACTCATTTTCTAAACATTCTTGAAGAAGAGAAGATCAATTTCACTAAAGGCATGACCATGGCAACTGTGGATGTAAAATCCTTATACACTTCCATTCCACACAATCTAGGAATGACTGCTGTTGAAAGCTTTCTGGTTAATGAGGATGAAAGTGATGATTTGTAGGTATTTATCATGGAGCTCATCCATTTCACCTTGTTCCATAGCTATTTTGTGTGGAAAGACAAATATTATGTACAATCTTCTGGACCTCTATGGGCAATTGTGCAGCGCCTACGTATGCCAACACATTCATGCACAGATTTTAATTGGACCACATACTGAACCAACAAATATGGCAAGACAACTTGATTCTTTATAAGCGGTTGACGACATATTCGTACTATGGAAGGGAACCACAGGCAGCCTAGAGGAAGCCTTACAACATCTTAATGAAATAAACCAACGAATTCAGTTTACGTTTACAATCAACAAAAATAAAATAACATTTTTGGATATAGCAATATCAAATCAAGATGGTAAAATTGTCACCAGTGTGTTCACAAAAACTACGGACAGAAACAATCTCCTGCACTATAACAGTTTCCACCAACCACCACTCAAGAAGCACCTCCCATTCTCACAACTGGTCAGGATAAAAAGGATAGCATCCACTGAGGAACTATACAATAAGCACAAACAAACACTACAAAAATTTAAAAACAGAAGATATCCTGATTCCATTCTGGACGCCGCTGCAGAAAGAGCAGACAAATTACAAAGACAGCATGTGTTATCTTCGAAAACAAAATCAGAAGAGCAAAGAACTGTATTTGTTTCAAAATTCTCCACATGGAGCCACAATATCAAAAAAGCGATAATCGAACAATGGCCACTGCTGGCACAGGAAGAAGACTTTAAAGGCCACCAATATTTGCATATGAAAGAACAAAAAATATCAAGGAACTCATCAAAAATCCTTAGAAGGAAGACAAAGAGAAATACAAAGGAACACTGCCCTGTCACAATTGTGGGAACTGTTCGGCCATCATCAAAGGTAGTGTTATTAATCACCTTACTAAAGGAACACCAGTCAAATTGAAAGTTTCAGGAACTTGTGACAGTAGTAACGTGATATATATGTTGAGATGCCCTTGTGGATTATCCTACGTGGGCAAAACCCAAAGAAAAATAAAAACTAGACTTATCGAACATAAGAGTAACATTAGGTTAAAAAACCTAAAATCAACAGTGGCAACACACTTTAATGAAGCCAAACCAATCCGTCTCAATTGAAATTTTGCATACTGGAAGTAGTAACTATCCAGCCAGGAAGAGACAACAACTATTTATTGAGAAGGGAACCTTTTTGGATGAACTTTTCATGCACCCTTCACCCTAAGGGATTTAAATGAAAGGATGGAACTCAGTTGTTACTTATGAATTCAGCGTATATCTGTGACAGTATATGACCCTGTTAATTTTACATGATTTACGATGATGTTGGATGATGTGTACAGTATTGTTTCTACTTAATTACGAGAACATCTTGTTCACGTCCCCTAGACCGATATGAAATGCACACTCAATTTAATATGCATTGTTTGACACCCACGTTTATCGACACGTTTTATTTAATTGTTGTTTCTGTACAGGAATACGCATATCCAAACATACATCACGAGGTATACTATAGGCAGATCATTGCACATTTTACCCTTAATACACGGCGAGTAGTAAACATTCAGGTAACAGAGTCCGTTTTTAGTGTTTACGCGCTTACACACCATGTGATCGGACCTAAAAAGTACATAGAGATTAATGGAGATAGAGCGACGCACGCCGTAACCTATTGAGGGAGAATACTTTGTAGCGGTTGTTTTAAAACGCACACAGTAAAAATATGCAACATTTAGTAACGGGAATAGCTTCTTATCATGCTCTAAAACCTTTAAACATTCGATAGCTACACGGAGGTCGATCTTTGTTGTTTATCGTTTACAGTAACGGGCATGAGAAATTGCAGGATCAGCCTAAGGTTAGTGCACGTTTACAGAAACGTGGTTATTTGAACGTTAGATTATACACAGAACGATCACTTATGGAGCCCAATGCATGCAGAGTATTATGAAGGTCATGACACCCGATATTGTACATGAGGGATATAAGGTTCTAATTGAAAGTCATAATGAACACAATCCATAAATGTACTGGGGCCACGTGAGATAAATGTATTGTAGCTACTTACAATAGCCATTACTTATTTTTGTACCTATTTGTTTATGTATCGACATATGATTTGATGGATTATTTCAGAGAAAAGTCCCCTGAGGAAGAGCAGTCATGCTTGAAATGCATCGGGCATTTAAGAAATGAAAAAATGCAATGAACTTTGAAAGTTATGATATTGAATAACAACATACCTATGAAAATTAAAAAGAAAGGAAAGCATTGAAAACATGTGAACACATTTATTTGAAAAACTTATGAAATTTTGCTTCGAGTGCTTATGTGACAGTGAATCTTGCAGTCAATAATCGCACATTTATATCTGACTTGGGGCCTCCCATGCCTGCTCCCTAATAAGCTTTTTGCTCTGCTGTATTGCACATTTGTATGCTTTTCTACATGCCCTAATCTTGTCCGTATCTCTGGGTTTCTGCTTAAGTGCCACCATTAAATAACTGTCTTGGAACAAATAGTCTATCCACCTTTTTTCTTTGTTTCTATTGGTCCTGCCAAGAAAGGTCTAGCTATCCACAATCTGTGTAGTTAGTTTAAGGTGTCTAATACAGATCTATCCTGCGTTCCTCTGTCGAGACATGTTGCGATCTCCCCTGCACTTACTGTATACAAATTATCTAAAAAAAAAAAAGCCTCCGGTATCACCTTGGCCCACTTAAAGTCTACAGGCTAAATCTCTTGTACTGATATCACTGTTTGGAACACGCTTGCCCTCCCTCCCAGTTATGTCTAGGTTCCAGGCCAGTCCCAGTGTTATAGGTTTAGTATAGCGGAAACTGCTCCAAGAGGTTCTCTGTGGTAACTGCAGGGGCCAAGGGAACGGATAACATAATGAAATCGATGGTAGAGTAACAACCCCTACCACAATAAAAAGGAATAATCTCATCCACCCCTGTCTGTTCCAGGCAGTGCAGGTTGTTCGCTGCAAAGAACTCCTCAAATCGAAGACCTTGATCCGTCTGCTCAAAATGGGTGACAAGAGGTATTGCATCCAAATATCTTTTCACTAGAGTGCAGTTGAGCTGACATAGTTGTATATTAAAATCACCCAAAATTGACATAGTATGAGGACCTCGACTCTACGTAATGGTCCACAAAACCCTCCAGTGCGGCAATTTGTTCAGTGTCTGAGGTTCTACAGAAAGTTATAAAAATTCACTACCAACAGGGGAGGATGATTTGTAGACCAGCTAAACTGCAAGCGGGTTAGGTGAAACTCATTCCATCACACTAGTGATACATGGAATTTGAGTGAGACCAAGACAAGAAGGCCTCCCTTGACGAGTCTTGCTGGGGGAGTCGATGCAACCTTAAAAAAAATAAGGAACATCCATCCATAAAGGATTAGTCATTGTACCAGGTTTCCTGCATCACAACTATGATGGTGCCCAAGATTTCTTAACCAGTTTACGTCTTCCCTTTTGGCCCTCAAACACGCGATATTTCAAGTCATGACCCTTCTAGATGGAGTAGGGTTTATCTAGTGGGAGAAGATAGCCACACTTTCTGCTGAACCTGTAAACTTCGAGCTCAACAGCCCATCCTGTTGTAACACCTGTCAATCGTAATCCTCTAATCCTATCAGGGGTGCAATCCTGTAGGCAAGTGGGATGTCTGTCCTAGCAGTTACGCACTCTGGTATCCTAGACAGCCTAGACTAGAGGCAGACCA